>NC_064617.1:979183665-979486695 GCF_023898315.1 Schistocerca nitens | reverse complement strand
ATTGTGCTACTCTTCAGAAATTGAAGAAACGACTTCAGCGTGTTCGTAGGCACAAAAATCAGAACGAACTTCTCCTTCTTCATGACAACGCAAGACCTCACACAAGTCTTCGCACCCGAGAGGAGCTCACAAAACTTCAGTGGACTGCTCTTCCTCATGCACCCTACAGCCCCGATCTCGCACCGTCGGATTTCCATATGTTTGGCCCAATGAAGGACGCAATCCGTGGGACGCACTACGCGGATGATGAAGAAGTTATTGATGCAGTACGGCGTTGGCTCCGACATCGACCAGTGGAATGGTACCGTGCAGGCATACAGGCCCTCATTTCAAGGTGGCGTAAGGCCGTAGCATTGAATGGAGATTACGTTGAAAAATAGTGTTGTGTAGCTAAAAGATTGGGGAATAACCTGGTGTATTTCAATGCTGAATAAAACAACCCCTGTTTCAGAAAAAAAATGTGTTGCGTTACTTATTGAACTGCCCTCGTACAATACGTACAAGAACTAAGACGGAACAATAAGGGATAAAATACGGATGCACTCTTTCATTCCCATTGTTCATTCTATACACCGAAAAAGCTACGACGGAAATAAAAGAAAGGTTCACGAGTGGGATTAAAACTGAGATAAAGGATACCAGAGATAAGATTCACTGCTGACAGTGCTGTCACCGGTGAAGGTGAAGAAGGATAACAACATATGTTGAATGGAACGAACAGTCTAATGAGTACAGCATATGGGCTGAGAATAGCGAGAAAGATGAGAATTGCCAATCACGAAGTAGATGAAGTTAAGAAATTCTGCTACCTTGAAAGCAAGATAACCCATGGTGCTGAAGCAAGGAGGACATAAAATGCAGACTAGCACGGGCAAAGAGGACATTTATGAGCAAAAGAAGTCCACTAGTCCTTCATTCGAGGAATGAATTTTTGAGAATGTACCTTTGGAACACAGCACTGTGTAGTAGTGGGGCATGGACTGTAGGTGAATTGTGCTTCATTTATTTTTGAATACATTGTGGGAGTGAACAGTGATCAATGTGTTACAAATATTTACTATCAAAAACAGTCTTGATCACAATTTATTTATTACGGTGACCAGTTTCGACCACTACTGTGGTCATCTTCAGACCAATGAGTAAGAACCTCCTTCTGGTCGTAAATCAGTACTTATGAGTAATAATCTCCTTCTGGTCGTAAATCTGTAGTGATTTACCACCAGAAGGAGGTTCTTACTCATTGGTATGAAGATGACCACAGTAGTGGTCGAAACTGGTCTTCGTAATAAATAAAAGACTGTTTTTGACAGTAAATATGTGCTTCATTTGTCTCATAACGTACATAATCTAAATCATTTGATTCATGTACAGGAGACACGTCAGATTGTGGTAAAATTTCACCATAAGCAAAGAACAACTGATGTTAACAAACAGCATCATAATAATAATACAATTTTGTTATACGTATATACACACAATAAAATCAAACAATTTTCCCTTGGTCGATTTATCATTTCATCCTCTATGAGTTCTTATATTGAACAGTAGTGGCATTTCTCCCACAGAGTCTACTGTAGCCGCGTTTTTAAAATCTCTAGCTTCATATAAATAAGTTTTTCCCATTAACTTCTTATATACTGTCATCCCCATATACTGTGGAGTCCGTGCATATAATTTAAACTGGTGTGTGGGTAGCATTAAATTATTTGTATTTCTTATGTTATATGTATGGTAAAATGGATTTCCCTCAAATAATTTTTGTCTGCTGTGTAGGAAGATAATAATTTCATGGCGTATAGGGAGGGAACAGTTAGGATTTACAGTTTTCGAAGTAATGGACGACAAGACTCTGCTTGCTGTGCAATACACGGTATCGGACAATTTTCTTTTGCAGTTTCAGTATTCGAGATACACTACTTGTACTTCCCCAGGAAATTGTCCCATGTCTAATGACAGATTCAAAATAACTATGATAAGCAATTTTTCGTGTACTCACGTCAGAGGAATTTGCTAGTATTTGCATAGAAAATGCAAAACTGTTTAGTTTATTTGACAAGAAGTCAATATGTGTATTCCAGCTTAAGTTCTTGTGCACATTTCGTTCCCAGAATTTGACCGTGTCAACTACTTTCGTAGGCTGATTGTTATGTTGTATTTTAAGTCCCACACATTTTGATGTTTAGTTTTCAAATGTAGAGGTTATTGCAATGTGACTGATTTGTTTACGTAAGGGTCAAAGCATCCAGTGGCCATTTAGTTTACATACAGGCTACAGCCAAGTGTGCAGTTTGTTTACATAAAGAGAACAATGGGTCCTTCGTCTCAGAAACAGTATCGCCTCAATAATATCGTACTAAAACAACGCCTACCTTAGAGCCCTATGGCAAATAGAAGAATATAATTATACTCTCGTATAAAGCAAGAAGTACAGGGTGTCCCAGGAAGACTGGTCAATACTCAGAGTTATGACAGGAATGATCATTCGAAGCAAAAAGTCCAGCAAACATGGGTTCTAATAGGCAAACCTTAATAGCTACGAACACCTCCTCCTCTTCGATACCGTGAAACAAGTCTCTTCTACTGCAAGCTCTTTGCTTTCCATACTTTTGAGAAGTGGTAGTTTAGACCAACACAAGAAAAAATTGTCGAGTAAACATGGGCTCTAGAGTGCATGATTTAAGAGCTTTGAGTACTTGTTCACCTTCACTTCCGCAAACTACATCTCCCCTAATGAAAAAGTGCACATAACTCTTAAGTTACGCATTTTAGAGCCCGTTTTTACCAGACAATTTTTTCATTGTTTTGGTCCGTAGCACCACCTCTCGAAATATGGAAAGCAAAGAGCATGCAGCAGAAGAGATTTGGTTCACAATATTAAAGTAGAAGAATGTACGCTTTTTAGAGCCGATGTTCATTGGACCTCTTTGATTCAAATGCCGTTCCTGACAAATCCCTGAATACTGACCATTCCTCCTAGGACACACTGTATAATACATCTGTAATACATATATTTTTCTTGCATAATGTCGACAGCATCGTAATGGAAACGTGTGCATGTATGGGTAGCTCCCCTGTACCTAATGTAAATTAGTTTAGTGGTCGGAGAAAAGCAATGCCTTCCTTACAAAGATAGTAGCACTGTGAGCTGAAGAGATATGTATTTACTTTGAAACAAGAAAATATATAGTACATTAATTACGCTCATGTAACACCATCTGTTGAATTTTGTGGTTACGAAACGCGTCGTGTTAGCGAAGCTACAAAAGAACTCAAATAAAACTTGGAAACTGATTACAAGAAACAGCTTCAGTCGAGGCTCAAACGTTTCTTTCACATTGCGGCTAATCTTCAGTTAATTCGGAAGCTGGACAATAACATAAGGAACGCCTGTTGGGGGCAAACTTCATATTTTTCGCTTGTGATGGTTTGTGTGTTAGATATTTAGAAAGAAAAAAAGTAAACAAAAACAAGTACTTTTTTTCTATTTCCGTTCTACGTGTACGTTTGTACTTCGGACATAACACGGTGTTCAGTGGCGGGTAAATAGGTTTCAGGATCTGCCTTTCTCTTCTTTTTGCCACATTTCCCATTGCATTCCACCACAGCGCTATCATTAAGCGTCATTTTTCTATTACCAAGCCAGACTAACATGGCGCATTTATGCAGTGTCTTAAGGTGCTTGCATGGGTGATTTACGACGGTGCAGCTGGAACTTAGAGAGTTTGTGGTGTGCTGGCATCAAACATTCCAGCGCTGCAATATTTAAATATAAAGGGTAATATGATGGTATCCTTGACATCGGCTTTCAACCATCTTTTTCTCAGAAGCTTCAAACTGAGGCAACGACAGCTTTTAAGGGCATTTCTGTAGAGAATGGAAGTGACAGCATACATTTAAAGTGTTCGCGATTCAACAAAGGTGATTGACATTCACCATCATAAACGGAAACAGTATTTTTGTTTGTTTGTAAAAACCGTTAAAACCAAAACTCCTTTTGCCGCTGAAAGATACAGACGTGAAGCTGTCTCTGTGCGACAGTAAATATTACATGTAAAACACGTGGAAATTTGTTTCATCTGTCGCAGGTGTTCATTTATTGCAATTAGTTTTCCTGCTAAACACAAATTTTCGTACTGCGCGACGGAAGTAGCAGTTCCGGCCCAGAATGACCTGCCTGTGACGTACAGAGCTATATTTTGGCGTGCGTACTTTGACGCGGTGCCTGCTGGCATCTGGCGGCGCTACGATGCACTAACAAGCGGAACAGCTGGTACGCAAGAGGTACCGGCGAAAGAAATCACTTGTTCTACCACGCACAGTCGCTTAACAATGGAAGCCGAAGGGACACTTTTCATTTCTTTCACAGAGAAATCCGCCAATCTCGTCGGAGAACCAGAATGGCCGTCAGAGGATAGTGTCCCATTTAGAAGTGTGTTACGAATATGTAATCCCGTGCCAGTTCATGCGCCACAGCCTGATATTAGGATTCACCGATTATACACTCCTGGAAATGGAAAAAAGAACACATTGATACCGGTGTGTCAGACCCACCATACTTGCTCCGGACACTGCGAGAGGGCTGTACAAGCAATGATCACACGCACGGCACAGCGGACACACCAGGAACCGCGGTGTTGGCCGTCGAATGGCGCTAGCTGCGCAGCATTTGTGCACCGCCGCCGTCAGTGTCAGCCAGTTTGCCGTGGCATACGGAGCTCCATCGCAGTCTTTAACACTGGTAGCATGCCGCGACAGCGTGGACGTGAACCGTATGTGCAGTTGACGGACTTTGAGCGAGGGCGTATAGTGGGCATGCGGGAGGCCGGGTGGACGTACCGCCGAATTGCTCAACACGTGGGGCGTGAGGTCTCCACAGTACATCGATGTTGTCGCCAGTGGTCGGCGGAAGGTGCACGTGCCCGTCGACCTGGGACCGGACCGCAGCGACGCACGGATGCACGCCAAGACCGTAGGATCCTACGCAGTGCCGTAGGGGACCGCACCGCCACTTCCCAGCAAATTAGGGACACTGTTGCTCCTGGGCTATCGGCGAGGACCATTCGCAACCGTCTCCATGAAGCTGGGCTACGGTCCCGCACACCGTTAGGCCGTCTTCCGCTCACGTCCCAACATCGTGCAGCCCGCCTCCAGTGGTGTCGCGACAGGCGTGAATGGAGGGACGAATGGAGACGTGTCGTCTTCAGCGATGAGAGTCGCTTCTGCCTTGGTGCCAATGATGGTCGTATGCGTGTTTGGCGCCGTGCAGGTGAGCGCCACAATCAGGACTGCATACGACCGAGGCACACAGGGCCAACACCCGGCATCATGGTGTGGGGAGCGATCTCCTACACTGGCCGTACACCACTGGTGATCGTCGAGGGGACACTGAATAGTGCTCGGTACATCCAAACCGTCATCGAACCCATCGTTCTACCATTCCTAGACCGGCAAGGGAACTTGCTGTTCCAACAGGACAATGCACGTCCGCATGTATCCCGTGCCACCCAACGTGCTCTAGAAGGTGTAAGTCAACTACCCTGGCCAGCAAGATCTCCGGATCTGTCCCCCATTGAGCATGTTTGGGACTGGATGAAGCGTCGTCTCACGCGGTCTGCACGTCCAGCACGAACGCTGGTCCAACTGAGGAGCCAGGTGGAAATGGCATGGCAAGCCGTTCCACAGGACTACATCCAGCATCTCTACGATCGTCTCCATGGGAGAATAGCAGCCTGCATTGCTGCGAAAGGTGGATATACACTGTACTGGTGCCGACATTGTGCATGCTCTGTTGCCTGTGTCTATGTGCCTGTGGTTCTGTCAGTGTGATCATGTGATGTATCTGACCCCAGGAATGTGTCAATAAAGTTTCCCCTTCCTGGGACAATGAATTCACGGTGTTCTTATTTCAATTTCCAGGAGTGTAGTTACGTTCCCTCAATTCCAGTAAGTCATTCTTTACAACAGCAATTGTCGTTTGTCTATGCTAGATGCTCATTAGAAAAATTTGCATTATTTAGTAGCAAAGGTTTTCACTATATTTCATTACGTTGGTCTTATTTTGACTGTGAAAGAGACGACTGTAGCTAAAAAAAAAAAAAAAACCTGGTAAGTGCGGGGAGGTCTTACGCTGTGGTTTCCGTACAAACTTGCATTATAATTAATTATTTAGATGGTAATAATATTTTCGTGTGGCTCAGTGGCCTGATGGCAGTCTGTCAATTAGACAGGGACTGTTAGACCAGCTTAAGTAAAAACGTCTGTTAGATTTCAGTTTTGTCAGCACTTGGATGCAACAGTCAAGATTGGGTATCTATGTTTCATTCTGACAGTGTTATAATTCTGTAAATATTAGTAGTTCCAGTCTACTTTAATGTGGTCACATATTTTGACAGTCTCCTGATAGATCATCTGTGTAGTGAGTATTGTATTCAAATGTTTTATGTTACACTTTCTAACTTGTCCGACACCCACGAGAATTATCTCAGTTTTGGGTTTATGGAAAGAATACTGAATCTAGTAAGACGCCACTTCGGCGACTTGCGCGTTCCTAACCTACCCCCGTTATCCAAACAGGGAAAAGGGACCCACAGTTTAACGTGGAATCCGAACTGCGTGTCTTTCATGATGACTAGTCGTTGACAGGTGATGACTAGGTTAAACTGAAGGCTGAAAAACCCGGGGTCCGACAGAGATTATCGCTTAAACGCTAGATCCCCAGGCCCGACATGTTTATGCAAGGTGTCCCGAAAAACACCGGCAAACTTTGGGACAGATTACCTACAGCAAAACAAGAAAAAATGTGAAGTAAAGAAGGGCTCTAAAGCGCATACCTTAAGAGATATGAGCACATATTCGATACTATGAAACAAATCACTTCCATTCAAGCTCTTTGCTTTTCATATTTTGGGAGGAGATACTATGGACCAAAACAAGAAAAAAATGTCTAGTGAATATGAGCTTTAAAATACATACCTTAAGAGCTATGAGTACTTCTTTAGTAGAAGAGATGTGTTTCACATTAGCGAAGATGAGCAAGTGCTCATAGCAATTAAAGTGTGTATGCATTTTAGATCCCATGTTTACTAGACTTTATGCTTGTTTTGGTCAACACTTCCTCCTTCCAAAACATTTAAAGCAAAGACCTTGTAATAGAACAGATCTGCTTCGTAGTATCAAACATGAACAAGTGCTCATGCTTCTTAAAGTATTCATTTTAGAGCCCATTTTACTAGACTTTTTTACTTATTTCTGTATAAGGAACCTATCCCTAAAGTTTATCGGATCCCTAAAGTTTATCGGTGTTTTTCTGGGACGCCCTATAGATAGTTCGTCTACAGGTTCTGACGAGTCTGCGAGTATCAAAATATGCGACATAAATGGCAGCATTTTAAAGCATTGACTTGGAAGCTTATACTGTTTATACTGCCGAGTATTTGACATAAATTTCAACTTCTTCCTGAGAAAAAGGTCTTAACGGATGGAGAGACAGACGGGCAACAAATAGTAAAAAAGTATAGGTTTCATGTGACATAACAACAAATTAAGTATTTTTGACTTTTTTTCTTTTCTTGTGCTGTGAAATATCACTTATTGCCAAATTTCATAATTCTAGGTCACGTGGAACACCCTATAGGTTTGGATGGAGTAGTTTTCGAGTATCTAAATATGACATAAATGGCCGAATCTTTTAATTGCATTGACTCAGAAGCTTAAATATTTTTCACCGCCAAGGGATAGTAGAACTTAGAATTTGACATAAATATAATTACAGAATTCACGTTTTTTTCCCTTTACTGATTCTGTGAAATCTTGCTTCATGCCAAATTTCATGGTTTGAGGTCAGCGGGAAGGACCATATAAGCGTTTCTGAAAATCGATATTTATGTGACACAAATGACCATATCTTTTGACTGCATTGACTTAGAAGCTTACATTTTGTTAAACCGACACTCGACTGTAGACGTCAGTATTTGACATAAATTTCAACTTGGTACCTCCACCCATTCCTGCGAAGATGTGATTTTGAGAAACAGAATGACAGACAGACAATGAAGTTATCCTATAAGCGTTCCGTTTTTACCGACTGAAGTACGGAACCCTAAAAATTACATCATTTTAGTTTAGTAAAGAGATCACACACTACAAATGTTGTTCCTAAAAGGACGGCCTCTTCTATAACGAAATACTCACTTTCAAATTGCTGCCTACTCCACTGTCGCGTATTTCCTCAGACCTCTACATCTACAGGAATACTCTGCAAATCAGATTTAAGTGCCTGGCAGAGGGTTCTCTATTATTCGAAGCTCGTACAAGCTGAAAAAACGGACAGCTATATCTTTCCGTATGAGCGCTGATTTCCCTTACTTTATTATGATGATCGTTTCTCCCTATGTATGATGGCGTCAACAAAATACACTCCCGGAAATTGAAATAAGAACACCGTGAATTCATTGTCCCAGGAAGGGGAAACTTTATTGACACATTCCTGGGGTCAGATACATCACATGATCACACTGACAGAACCACAGGCACATAGACACAGGCAACAGAGCATGCACATGTCGGCACTAGTACAGTGTATATCCACATTTCGCAGCAATGCAGGCTGCTATTCTCCCATGGAGACGATCGTAGAGATGCTGGATTTAGTCCTGTGGAACGGCTTGCCATGCCATTTCCACCTGGCGCCTCAGTTGGACCAGCGTTCGTGCTGGACGTGCAGACCGCGTGAGACGACGCTTCATCCAGTCCCAAACATGCTCAATGGGGGACAGATCCGGAGATCTTGCTGGCCAGGGTAGTTGACTTACACCTTCTAGAGCACGTTGGGTGGCACGGGATACATGCGGACGTGCATTGTCCTGTTGGAACAGCAAGTTCCCTTGCCGGTCTAGGAATGGTAGAACGATGGGTTCGATGACGGTTTGGATGTACCGTGCACTATTCAGTGTCCCCTCGACGATCACCAGTGGTGTACGGCCAATGTAGGAGATCGCTCCCCACACCATGATGCCGGGTGTTGGCCCTGTGTGCCTCGGTCGTATGCAGTCCTGATTGTGGCGCTCACCTGCACGGCGCCAAACACGCATACGACCATCATTGGCACCAAGGCAGAAGCGACTCTCATCGCTGAAGACGACACGTCTCCATTCGTCCCTCCATTCACGCCTGTCGCGACACCACTGGAGGCGGGCTGCACGATGTTGAGGCGTGAGCGGAAGGCGGCCTAACGGTGTGCGGGACCGTAGCCCAGCTTCATGGAGACGGTTGCGAATGGTCCTCGCCGATACCCCAGGAGCAACAGTGTCCCTAATTTGCTGGGAAGTGGCGGTGCGGTCCCCTACGGCACTGCGTAGGATCCTACGGTCTTGGCGTGCATCCGTGCGTCGCTGCGGTCCGGTCCCAGGTCGACGGGCACGTGCACCTTCCGCCGACCACTGGCGACAACATCGATGTACTGTGGAGACCTCACGCCCCACGTGTTGAGCAATTCGGCGGTACGTCCACCCGGCCTCCCGCATGCCCACTATACGCCCTCGCTCAAAGTCCGTCAACTGCACATACGGTTCACGTCCACGCTGTCGCGGCATGCTACCAGTGTTAAAGACTGCGATGGAGCTCCGTATGCCACGGCAAACTGGCTGACACTGACGGCGGCGGTGCACAAATGCTGCGCAGCTAGCGCCATTCGACGGCCAACACCGCGGTTCCTGGTGTGTCCGCTGTGCCGTGCGTGTGATCATTGCTTGTACAGCCCTCTCGCAGTGTCCGGAGCAAGTATGGTGGGTCTGACACACCGGTGTCAATGTGTTCTTTTTTCCATTTCCAGGAGTGTATTTTCGCATTCGGAGGAGAAAGCTGTTGATTGAAATGTCGTGAGAAGATCCCGCCGCAACGAAGAATGCCTTTGTTTTAATGATGTCCACTCCAACTCCTGTATCATGCCCGCTACACTCTTTTCCCTATTTCTCGATAATACAAAACGTGCAGCCCTTCTTTGAACTTTCTCGGTGTACTCCGTCAATTCTGGTAAGGATCCCATACTGCGCATTAGTACTCTAAAAGAGGACGTTCAAGTATTGTGTAGGCAGTCTCTTTAATAGATCTGTTCCATCTTCTAATCGTAAGAGTTCTGCCAATAAAAGTAGAGTTTGGTTCGCCTCCCCCACAACATTTTCTATGGGTTCTTTCAATTCAGCTTGTTCGTAATTGTAATTCGTAAGTGTTTAGTTGCAATTACGGCCTTTAGATTTGACTGATTTCCCCTGTAACCGAAGTTTAGCAGATTCCTTGTGGCACTCATATGGATGACCTCACACTTTACATTATTTCGGATCAGCTGCCAATTTTCGCACCATACAGATATATTATCTAAATCGTTTTGCAATTTGTTCTGATGACTTCACTAGACAATAAATGAAAGGATCATTTGCAAACAACCTAAGATGGCTGCTCAGATTGTCTCCTAAATCGTTTATATACATAAGGAATAGCAAAGAGCCTACAACAATACATTGGGGAACACCAGATATCACTTCTGTTTTACTCGATGACTTTCCGTCAATTACTGCGAAATGTGACCTCTCTGACAGGAAATCACAAATCCAGTCACATAACTGAGACGATATTCCATAAGCACGTAATTTCACTATAAGCTGCTTGTGTGGTACAGTGTCAAAAGCCTTCTGGAAATCTAGAAATACGGAATCAATTTGAAATCCCTTGTCAATACCACTCAACACTTCATGTGAGTAAAGAGCTAGTTGTGTTTCACAAGAAAGATGTTTTCTAAAACCATGTTGTCTGTGTGTCAATAGAGCGTTCCCTTCGAGGTAATTTACAATGTTCGAACACAATATATGTTCCAAATTCCTGCTGCATAATGACGTTAATGATATGGGTTTGTAACGTAGTCGACTACTGCTACTATCTTTCTTGAATATTGGTGCGACCTGTACCACTTTTCAGTCCTTGGGTACGGATCTTTCGTCGAGCGAACATTTGTATATGATTGTCAAGTATGGCGTTATTGCATCAGCATACCCTGGAAGGAACCTAACTGGTATACAGTCTGGACCAGAAAACTTGTTTTGTTAAGTGATTTAAGTGGCGTCACTCTTCTGAGGATATCTACTTCTGCGTTACTTATGTTGGCTGCTGTTCGTGATTCGAATTCTGGAATATTTGCTTCGTCTTCTTTGGTGAAGGAATTTCGTAAGGCTGTGTTTAGTATAACTGTGTTTTAGCGACACTGTCCATTGCTACCGCGCCGGAAAGGCATTGATTGTTCCTTGCCGCTAGCATAATTCACATACGACCAGAATCTCTTTGGATTTACTGGCACGTTTCGAGACAAAGTTTCATTGTCGAAACTATTCTAGGCATCTCGCATTGAAGTCCGCGCTAAATTTCGAGCTTCTGTAAAAGATCGACAATCTTGGGGATTTTGCGTCTGTTTAAATTTGGCATGTTCGTTTCGTTGTTTCTGCAACAGTGTTCCGACCCGTTTTGTGTACCAAGGTGGATCAGCTCCGTCGTTTGGTAATTTGTTTGGTATACATTCCTCGCCGGTCGAAGTGGCCGTGCGGTTAAAGGCGCTGCAGTCTGGAACCGCAAGACCGCTACGGTCGCAGGTTCGAATCCTGCCTCGGGCATGGATGTTTGTGATATCCTTAGGTTAGTTAGGTTTAACTAGTTCTAAGTTCTAGGGGACTAATGACCTCAGCAGTTGAGTCCCATAGTGCTCAGAGCCATTTGAACCATTTATACATTCCTCAATTGCTGACGATACTATTTATTTGAATTCAAGACACACCAGGTCTACACTTACGTTCTTGATTTGGAAGGCATGGAGATAGTCTTTAATTTGGAAGGAGTGGAGATTGTCTTTCAGGAAGGCGTCAAGTGAATTTTTATCTGCTTTTTTGAATAGGTACATTTTTCGTTTACTTTTTGAGGATTTGGGGCTTAGAATATTCAATCTCGCTACGACAACCCCGTGTTCACTAATCCCTTATCGGTTTTGATGCTCGTTATTAACTCAGGATTATTTGTTGCTGAGAGGTTGTAACAATAACAACGGTACATGTAATAATTTTTTTCTTCTGATTTTCGATAAATTGGTGTAAGCAATGTTTTGATTTCATTTCTTTTTCTTTTCGTGACATTATGTTAAAGAAACTGTAAGCAACTTTCGATGTGAATATTAATATTTATGTCAAATTTTAAGCAATGCTATAACGGAATTGAAGTGTAACACGTGTTGAATCTATTGTAATATGTTTAAAATTGTAATTGTGCGTCTGGTCCATACGTAGGCGATGTATTAGGATATGTGGAATGCAAAACCTTTGGTGAATACCCTGTCTGTAGGGGAGCGGTAAAAGGTGGATGGCAGGCGAGCGCGGGAAAATGCACACGGGCGCGGCACGGCATAACGGGCTCAGCAAGATAGTCGGAGTTGGGCATCGGTCTGAGAAACACGCTCTGGATCGAGGAGGCTCTCCTGGAAAACGTGATTTCATTGAGCCTCGTATGTGCCGTTTCCGACGACTATACAGCATGGCTATATTCTATAGGCACTAAATTGAAAAGGATTGCGACGCTAAGAAGAAGCAAAGTGCCGATACACCAAGAGCCATAGCTGTGATTGTATGTGTGCTGTGCGCCTCGCCATCTCGCCGCTCGCCAACCGCCGCATCAACACGAACAGGTTGAATCTTTAGAATTGTATTCGTGAGGACCAGTGTTAATTTTGTTCCTGACAGTTCAATAACAACTTAACTTTTACCAGAATTGTCCTATCAATTAATTATCCTCGTCACTAACCTAGACAGGGTCCTTTCCACTTGTGCAATCCGAGTGTCCCGAAATGAAGATTTAAAGTTTATGTTAATAAGAATTACCTGCAGACCTATCTATACTAGAAAGATGTTTAAGGAGCTTTATTGTTAATGAAAATATAAGCAAAGAACAAAGGTCTGACAAAGTTGGAAGATAATTTCGGAATTGGTTTAGTAATGAAGCTTAATTAATTTGAGACAAAAATAATGGTAGTTAAATGAGGAAGTAATAAGATAAAAAGAGTAGTAACTCATATATTGTAAATCTTGAGTGCTTAATGATTCCAATAGTTAATAGTTTCAATCCAGTGATCATAACAGTTTCAGGGTCCCCCCTCCACTCTTTTCTTTTCTATTCATTTAAATTCTGAAGTGTAATGAACTGATTTGACCTGCAAAGTTAAAGTCAATATAAATCCTAAATTTATCAGTGTTTTACCCTTATTAAAATTGACATTGTATGTGTGTTTCAAAAGTGCTATTTCTAGAGTAACCTATGCCCGATTTCAGTCGGATCAATAGACAAAACGCAGTTTGTAGTAATCATTATAGTGTAATGTTGTGTATTTATAGCTCGTCCAAATTAGTACAGAAAGGGAAAATATTAGTTCAGTAGATTTTTCTGGTTCTAAAATTTTCCATATAATGCAGTATTACTACGTGTTGTTATGCTTGTACGTACATCCACTTGTACAAGGGAAAAACTCACTTAATGCCTAATTAGGCTGGCGACCGTATTATTAACAATTGGTAGCATCTGCTGTGTATGTTTCTTGCCCGTCCTAACGTGTAGTTGCATTTTATACTTGCTTGACGTATCATTGTTGTTACTGAGTAGGTGTAAGTCTGATTTTGCCTCCATTCAGGTACACGCGGTCAACATATTTACTAAAATCCTTTCTTATAAGGTGAAGCCCGTCAACTTACCATAGTACAGGCTTGAAAAGGTCACGTGTATTTTCACAAACCGTTTACTATTCGCGTGGGCTCATGAACTAACTGTTCGAAATAGTTTTCAGAGAATGCATTTAGCACAATTTTGGATAGTGTTTTATGCGTACCTCCGGATTTAAACATGTATGCTGACGAGTTTACCTTTGCCCTCCGTGATATCACAGCACGAACTTTGTCCACAAACGACTGGCACGTCGTATGTACACTAACGTGTTAACTCATTACCACCACTGAGCACTGCGGGATAGAATGTCGTCGCATGTTGGCGCCGAGGTCACGCGACGCTGTAATGGAAACGTACAAGTGGAGCACAGGCGAATGAGAAATCATTCCACCGACGACATGGACCACCACTCCGGAGATCGACTGACGTTAGTCTCTTACTTATTTTGTTCCGTCGTGAACCTCTCGCCCAGTGCAAAGTCTCAAGCGACTGAAAAAAAAGGTCAGGTGACTCTTGTATGTACACTACTGGCCATTAAAATTGCTACACCACGAAGATGACGTGCTACAGACGTGAAATTTAACCGACAGGAAGAAGATGCTGTGATATGCAAATGATTAGCTTTTCAGAGTATTCACACAAGGTTGGCGCCGCTGGCGACACCTACAATGTGCTGACATGAGGAAAGTTTCCAACCGATTTCTCATGCACAAACAGCAGTTGAACGGCGTTGCCTGGTGAAACGTTGTTGTGATGCCTCGTGTAAGGAGGAGAAATGCGTACCATCACGTTTCCGACTTCGATAAAGGTCGGATTGTAGCCTATCGCGATTGCGGTTATTTCATTGCTGGTCGCGTTGGTTGAGATCCAATGACTGTTAGCAGAATATGGAATCGGTGGGTTCAGGAGGGAAATACGGAACGCCGTGCCGGATGCCAACGGCCTCGTATCACCAGCAGTCGAGATGACAGGCATCTTATCCGCATGGCTCTAACGGATCGTGCAGCCACGTCTCGATCCCTGAGTCAACAGATGGGAACGTTTGCAAGACAAGAACCATCTGCACGAGCAGTTCGACGACGTTTGCAGCAGCATGGACTATTAGGTCAGAGACCGTGGCTGCGGTTACCCTTGACGCTGCATCACAGACAGGAGCGCCTGCGATGGTGTACTCAACGACGAACCTGGGTGCACGAATGACAAAACGACATTTTTTCGGATGAATCCAGGTTCTGTTTACAGCATCATGATGGTCGCGTCCGTGTTTGGCGACACCGCGGTGAACGTACGTTCGAAGCGTGTATTTGTCATCGCCATACTGGCGTATCACCCGGCGTGACGGTATGGGGTGCCATTAGTTACACGTCTCGGTCACCCCTTGTTCGCATTGACGGCACTTTGAACAGTGGACGTTACATTCCAGATGTGTTACGACCCATGGCTCTACCCTTCATTCGATCCCTGCGAAACCCTACATTGCGACAGGATAATGCACGACCGCATGTTGCAGGTCCTGTACGGGCCTTTCTGGATACAGAAAAAGTTCGACTGCTGCCCTGGCCAGCACATTCTCCCGATCTCTCACCAATTGAAAACGTCTGGTCAATGGTGGCCGAGCAACTGCCTCGTCCCAGTACGCCCGTCACTACTCTTGATGAACTGTGGTATCGTGTTGAAGCTGCATGGGCAGCTGTACGTGTACACGACATCCAAGCTCTGTTTGACTCAATGCCCAGACGTATCAAGACCGTTATTACGGCCAGAGGTGGTTGTTGTGGGTACTGATTTCTCGGGATCTACACACCCAAATTGCGTGAAAACGTAATCACATGTCACTTCTAGTATACTATATTTCTCCAATGAATACCCGTTTATCATAACCATTTCTTCTTGGTGTAGCAATTTTAGTGGCCAGTAGTCTAATAAGAGTAAAGGAACAGGTCTGCATAATTACAGACCCTAATCCTTAACATACCAACGGCCTTGCGGCAGTGGTAACACCGCTTCCCGTCAGACCTCCGAAGTTAAGCGCTGTCGGGCTGGGCTAGCACTTGGATGGGTGACCATCCGGTCTTCCGAGGGCTGTTGGCAAGCGGGGTGCACTCAGCACTTGTGAGGTAAACTGAGGAGCTACTTGATTGAGAAGTAGCGGCTCCCGTCTCTGAAACTGACATACGGCCGGGAGAGCGGTGTGCTGACCACATGCCCCTCCATATCCGCATCCAGTGACGCCTGTGGGGTGAGGATGACACGGCGGCCGGTCGGTACCTTTGGGCCTTCATGGCCTGTGGGGAGGAGTTAATCCTTAACACACATTTCCTGCAGAATTCTTCACCATATTCTGAGTTCGAATGTAATAAATTTCCTTAAGGCAGAAAAACTAAATTCGTCTAAAATTGTGAGCCATATGTTTGTGACTATTACATCGCTATCTATCACAAAGTGAAAAAAGTGGTCCAACTAAAACATTCATATTTCTTTACCTACTACATGAATATGTAATAAACAATGGGGGTTCCTATTTTAAAAAATGCAGTTGATATCCGTTTGACCTATGGCAGCGCCATCTAGTTTCCCCCTTCAAGCTAGACGAGTTTCGTACTTTGTAGTTTTTTCGTTTGATGCTTATTTCGTGAGATATTTGGTCCGGTCACTATCAATGGACCACCCTGTATATATGATACTGGATCAATATCAACCGTATTTCGTATACGTACTGCCTGGTATATGAGAATCAGCACTGCGGGGGGTTAGAACCTCCTCGTTCCGGTAGGAGAGGAGACACAGGCTTCTGTCCCTAGCTGCCCTGCACGACAGTTGTGTTGTGCGTGTAGTATCAGCATGCTTTGCAGGGCCTACACATGCGAATGCGCACAGATGAGCAGAGAAGTGGAAAATTGAGAAGGAGAGAGAGGATAAGGTGGAGAGAGAAAGGGAAGGAGGAGATGGACAGATAGTTGGAGGAGATGACGGGCAGAGAGAGGGGGGAGGAAACAATAGGGAGTAGTAGACAGTCAAAGAGAGACAGCAAAGATGTTGAGTGGGCAATATCGGTATGCCTTGCAGGGGCTACACAGGTCGATTGACACAGCTGAGCAGGAAGTGGAAGGCAGGAGATGGATAGTGAGAAAAAGGTGATGAAGGAACGGCCAAAGAGAGGGGGAGTAGATGTATAGAGAGAGAGGGAGTAGGAGATGGACAGAGAATTGGCAGGGTGATGCAGGAGGCAGGAAGAAGGTGTAGAGGGGTAGTGGACAGGTGTTAAAGGAAGAGGAGGTGGAGAACATGGATGGAGAAAGAGGGTATCGGCAGAGGGAAGGGAGAGAAAGATAGAATGGTTGAAGAGAGGGGGCAGAAGAAATGGACAAAGAAAGAGAGGGGAAGAAGGAGATGGTGCTACAGAGAAAGTGTTGAGGAGGACGTGGACAGATAGAGGTGGGAGGAAGAGGTGGACAGAGAGACATGGGAAGGAAGAGATGGACACAGAGACAGGGAAAGAAGAGATGTGTGCAATATCAATGTCGAACAAGTACACAAGTGAGGCTGTGCCGAAAAGACTGGTACACACGTACATTAAGTCCTGAAGCACTGTTCAGATCCCCATGCAGTCCCCTTGACTTGATGGGATGGTCTCTCGAAACCCCTGCGGCCGTTTTCCTTCCCCATCTGCGGCCAAATGCTGTAATGCTCGAGTTCCAATGACCCCCGTCTAATCTTCCTTTCTGTTTCACAGCCACTGAAACAAAAGATATTTTAACGCAGTTGTAGAATTTTGGAACACGTATTACGTTCGAGTATAATGACTTTTCTGGAGACTAGAAATCTACTCTGTAGGAATCATCATGGGTTTTGAAAAAGGTGATCCTGTGAAACCCAACTCGCGCTATTCGTCCACGAGACTCAGAGGGCCATGGACACGGGTTCACAGGTAGATGCCGCGTTTCTTGACTTCCGCAAGGCGTTCGATACAGTTCCCCACAGTCGTTTAATGAACAAAGTAAGAGCATATGGACTATCAGACCAATTGTCTGATTGGATTGAAGAGTTCCTAGATAATAGAACGCAGCACGTCATTCTCAATGGAGAGAAGTCTTACGAAGTAAGAGTGATTTCAGGTGTGCCGCAAGGGAGTGTCGTAGGACCGTTGCTACTCACAATACACATAAATGACCTTGTGGATGACATCGGAAGTTCACTGACGCTTTTTGCGGATGATGCTGTGGTATATCGAGAGGTTGTAACAATGGAAAATTGTACTGAAATGCTGGGGGATCTGCAGCGAATTGACGCATGGTGCAGAGAATGGCAATTGAATCTCAATGTAGACAAGTGTAGTTTGCTGCGAATACATAGAAAGAAAGATCAAAAATGGTTCAAATGGCTCTGAGCACTATGGGACTCAACTGCTGTGGTCATCAGTCCCCTAGAACTTAGAACTACTTAAACCTAACTAACCTAAGGACATCACACACATCCATGCCCGAGGCAGGATTCGAACCTGCGACCGTAGCAGTCGCACGGTTCCGGACTGCGCGCCTAGAACCGCGAGACCACCGCGGCCGGCAAAGAAAGATCCCTTATCATTTAGCTACAATATACCAGGTCAGCATCTGGAAGCAGTTAATTCCACAAATTATCTGGGAGTATGCATTAGGATGGAATGATCATATAAAGTTGATCGTCGGTAAAGCAGAGGCCAGACTGAGATTCATTGGAAGAATCCTAAGGAAATGCAATCCGAAAACAAAGGAAGTAGGTTACAGTACGCTTATTCGCCCGCTGCTTGAATACTGCTCAGCAGTGTGGGATCCGTACCAGATAGGGTTGATGGAAGAGATGGAGAAGATCCAACGGAGAGCAGCGCGCTTCGTTACAGGATCATTTACGGAGATGATAGATAAACTCCAGTGGAAGACTCTGCAGGCGAGGAGTCAAGCAGTATATTGCTCCCTCCTACGTATATCTCGCGAAGAGACCATGAGGATAAAATCAGAGAGATTAGAGCCCACACAGAGGCATACCGACAATCCTTCTTTCCACGAACAATACGAGACTGGAATAGAAGGGAGAACCGATAGAGGTACTCAAGGTACCCTCGGCCATACACCGTCAGGTGGCTTGCGGAGTATGGACGTTGATGTAGATGTACTGATTCTAGGGAAAATAAACTTCTAAATCAGGCCCATAGGACTGCACTACGCTGACCATATGCCGTGCCATCTTGTCATATGGCCTCAAAAAAAAAAAAAAAAAAAAAATGGCTCTGAGCACTATGGGACTTAACAGCTATGGTCATCAGTCCCCTAGAACTTAGAACTACTTAAACCTAACTAACCTAAGGACATCACACAACACCCAGTCATCACGAGGCAGAGAAAATCCCTGACCCCGCCGGGAATCGAACCCGGGAACCCGTGCGTGGGAAGCGAGAACGCTACCGCACGACCACGAGATGCGGTATGGCCTCATTTGGAAATATTATGGAGGGGCATGGTGTCAGCACAACACTCTCCTAGCGGTTGTCGATTTTCCAGACTTCGGAATCGATATTTTTCACTGAAGTACCCCGTCAGTCAACTTCCTGAGTTCCAGTCCTTCTCCCAATGGAAAATTCCAGGCAGTGCCAGGAACTGCACCCGGATCCTCCACACTGAAGTCTGACATTCTGACCACTCAGCTACGGAGACAGACAGCAATAGTCGTATATCATATAGTTCAGTTTACATACCCCATTCCTTATAGGCCTCCGTGCACACAACAGTCGAAAAAGATACGCAATGGCAAACATTCTTAATGTGATTAAAAGTATCTGGATATCCCTTTGCAAAACTCTCCCAGCAGTCCAACTCACGTAGGGAGTTAAAAAGAATGAGGTCCATTGATTGAGCAGCTCCTCAGAAGCCACATTTCTCTATAGCCAGTACTAAACGATGCTTGAGGTGGTGTAGAGGAGAGTGGATGGCGGGGATGAGTGATCTGGAGTGATGAATCACGCTATACCCCGTGTCAATAAAATGGAAGGGCTTGGGTTTGGAGAATGTTACCTGCCATCATATGTACTGGCAACAGTGAAGTACGGAAGAGGTGATGTTACAGTACAGGAGTGTTCTTTGTCATTACGGTGTGCTCTTGTTATTGATCTTAAGAAGAAGCTAAATGCGAAACACTATCGACACATCTGACAGCGTTGTGTACTGCGTACAGTAGAGGAACAATTTGGAGAAGAGGACTGCATCAGCATGACAATGCATCTTGTCATAAAATGGTTTGTCGGTAACATTTCCAAAATGATATCGCCTGCCCCGAGACGCCGCCCCCCCCCCTCCCCACCCCCAACCCGAACCCTATAGAACACTTTTAAGGTGAGCTACAGCGACGACTTCGGTCCAGAGTTCAACATCAGCGTTCATTTCTTGAGGAAGAATGAGATGCCATTCCTCCACAGATATTCAGACAGCCCATTGAATGTGCCCCAGTAGAGTTCGTCATAAAGGCTCAAGGTGCATACTAGGACTGTTGATATTTCTTAAAATATCGGGAATCCAACAAATCGATATTTAAAATAAATCATTACCAGCTCTGGATATATTGAAGTAAAATAACGATATACGAGATCGACGGAAGAAATATCGGCGTACCTGCCTATAAAAATATTGGTTGTACATTGTAAATATACTGCCGGTGTTAGAGCTGTATATTTAAGTATTGATTTATTGTTAGATATTTTGCACACAAACGAGCTAGCAGCCTGCCTATTCCACTTAGAGAGCAAGAATTGAAAGGAAAACGATGCACGGTCACGCTTTGTGATAACCGATTTGCTAACACTAGTAACTGCGAGTGAGTGGCACAATAAAATGGTTTGTCCGGAACACTTTATGTCGACTTTGTTTTCTTTTTCATTTCTGCCAAGGCCACCGACCTAACAGTTATAGAGTCAAAATTGCGTGGTGTACCTAAATGTTGGTAGCGCCGAGCACCGATTTCCCCTCACTCGTCTCTACCCGCCGTAAAGACCAATCTTGTCATTTCGATTTTCGTTCATCGTTTTCAGCAACTGTTTTTGAAGAATGCCGATGTGAAGAAATTGCACACTAGTTGCGTAAAAAATGGTTTTTCAACGCAACTGGTGTGATATTTCTTCACATCGGAAATCTTGTTATTCCATTCAAAGTGCCACCCCATTAAGAGCGAAACACGCTCACGCTTGGAGCACTGTATCAGATGAACATGGGCCGTAGCCCTTACAGCTAATTTTAATAGTGGCGTGTATTTTTATAGATGCTACACGGAACGAGGCAGTTAACGGGCTACGTGTGCGAGGTCTATTCAAAAAATTCCGGAACTTTGTCCACAAAAATTTTCGTCGCTTACCTTTTACTTATTGTGCACGGTCTTCTTCGAAATACTTTCCTCCACAATTGATCCACCGCTTCCAACAACGTTTCCACATCCGGAAGCGATCTTGGCACGCCTTCTTCTGGATTGCACTTAGCGCAGTGTGCGAATTTTCTTTTATCTCGTCTGTCGTTGTAAATCTTCGTCCTTTCAACGTCTCAGCATCATAACCGTAGACCCATGTCTCATCGTCAGTTATGAGTCTATTAAGGAACATCTCGGTGTCATTTTCGCGATCCAAAAGTTCTCGACAGGTTGCCAGACGAAGGTCTTTCTGGTCTTGATTCATGAGCCGTGGGTCGGTCTTGGCGGTAACACGATGCAATCCAAGATGCTGTGTCAGGACTTCATGACATGATCCAATTGAAATGTTAAATTATTCTGCAATCTCTCGGACAGTCGGTCTTCGATTGGCAAGCACAATTTTGTTGACATTTGTTACACGAGCGGCATCTGTGGAAGTCGAAATGCATCTGGAACGAGGGTCATCTTTAAGTTCTGTCCGGCCATTTTTAAACCGTGTTAATCATCCTGCATTATTTTCTGGGTCTCTGTAAAGGTTTTCTCGAGTTTCGCGCAAAGTTTAACGCACACGCGTTGCTCCTCTAACTCTCCCATCTCGAAATTCGAAAACGTTCTACTCAATACACCATTGAACAATAACTAACAGACATACAACAATGAAAGTTCCGGGAGCTACACATTAAACACAGGTCTGTGCAGGGATGCCAACTGCATTCCGCTCCAACACGCTATTGACGCGAATTTACGAACGTTCCGGAATTTTTTGAACAGAACTCGTATGTCATACGATTGTGAGGACACTACAGAGGCTCAAACTTAGTAAGACCGAGCTTATGAGTCATTAACACTATTAGTGCAACAAGGCTCAAATTTAGTTCTTTTTTATTTCTTTTCTTACTTTTTTAGCATCAAAAGATACCAGTCACAAATAGATATTCATAACGGAATAGAAACTGTTCAGAAGAAACGATTTTAAGCTAGATCTAAAGTTCGCTTTTCTATCTGTCAGAGATTTTTTGTGGCTGTGCAAATGACTAGAGATTCCTGGGGCTGCATATTAAACTCATTGTGGCTTCAGAAATGAGTAACACAGGTCATTTTCCTGTGTACATCACAATTCTTCTGAAATTGTTTTGGATTACTTGTGACAGATTACATTAGCGAAGGTCTACATTTTGAGGGACAGGTTGAAACGCCTAACTCGTTTAAGACCGCCGGTCCACAAGATTGTTATGGCTGAACATCGCTCGTTACTCTCATTGCTCGATTGTGTGCAGTCAGTATTTTCTTTATGAATGATGAGTGTCTTCCAAAAGCCAGGTCATGAGGAATTAATGAATGGAGAGATGCAAAACCTGTTGAGTAGTTTATTTGTTTATTTCCGAATCTAGCAATTCTATAAAGAGCAGAAGTCATCGAACTTTCTAAATTGAGCAGCCCAGTAGCACGATTCTCCCAATGTAAGTTTTCACCATTGTGTATACCCATTAGAAAGTTATACTCCTGTTCACGTAGTACACACACTATTGTAGTAATTCAATTTGTTGTATGGCTCACAACAGAAATTAACTCCAGCGCGGCAATGAGAGCAGCAACTCGTACCTTGATGAACAGTTCGTGTGGGGCAGTGCTGCAAGCGAGGGAGCATGTCGCTGGACTTCCTCTAACACGTCATCACTGTACAGCGAACCGCGGAACTTACTGGGATGAATGGAGCGAACTTGCGCAAGTTACGCCTTGGCGTCAGAGGTGGTCGTTTCCACGAAGAGGGTAGCGGCAGCTGCTGCCATGCAGCGAGAACTCCGGTGAGACACTGGGCCCCGTATGCGGGGGAACGTCGGTTCTAACTCCCCGCTCCTCCCCCCTCCCCCCTTCCTCCCTAGACATTCTTATTTAGGTTCCCGTGCTTTCCATCAATCGCTGAAGACACATGTTTGCATGGTTCCTATAAGAGAGAGTGGCCAGTTTCCTTCCCCAGTCGGAGCTTGTGCTCCGTCAGTAATGATGACCTCGTCGACGGGCCCGTGAAACTGACATGCTGAGGAAGCTGGCTGTAGCAGATTTAAATAGATCGTAACTTGAACACAGCAATAACTAATAACAATACTACTGAAAAAAAAGTTTAGTCACATTTAACCATTACCAGATCCGGTTTTTTTTTTTAAACTCATCATATGACTCCTCCAAAATTTTTGTTCTAAAACCTCGCTTTGAGGTTGTGTTGTGTATGGTGTTGTGGTGTATGCTCCTGAGCCACACATTCGTCGAATATTTCTGCTGTATTTTCAACATTATGAAGTGGTTGTTTAAAGCCTGCGACTGTAATATTAACGGTTTTGTTGTTCACACAATGACTTATAAGCTGTTTTCCAGCTGTGACTTTGGCTAAATGTATTTTGTTTCGCCAAATGAGGTCGTTTGTACCTCTCGAGGACACAGGAGACCCTTGTGACAGGTGATCCTTGACCTTGTAGATTACAAAAGTGTCTTGGTATATTTTATAAAAAGTGGTGTGGTTGTCCCACTCAGACTGGCTTAAGAATGAAATTCGAAACCTCCGACGTGTGACTGGCGTGTTGAGCAAGTTGTACGATCTAAAGCTTACCGTGGACGCAGTACATAACAATACAATTATTTTGTCAAAACTGTCTGAATATTAAACTGTTGAAGTCATAAATTCGTTAGGATTTTGCATTTTCGTTTGTCACGAGACAGTTGTTTAGTAGACTTGGCTCACTTCTTACCCGGTGATGGAACGAAGTCTCTGAAACGTGTCGTGACTATATAGGTTGACTCTTGCACAGAACATAACAGGAACCATCCACTTTTTACAATGCTATTTATTTGTTTAAATAGCGCCGTTACGGGTTTCGAACCGACAGGTTCATCTTCAGACGGTTAGTTCACGTTAAGATACATTCTACATTAGCTTTCACTTTCTGTTTTCCCAACTGATGAAATTTCCTTGGGTGCCCTACAACCAAAACAAGATGTGAGGTGATGTCTTTCTCGCTTTAACTGTGCCTCACAACGATTTTAAGTGATGTAAGCACATCACCTCTACTACCCTCTTCCCTCTCCCTACACTTCCCAGCATTACCAGACTGACCAATTCTTTACGTCACAGAATATGTTCTATAAACCGAGCTCTTCTTTTAATCAGGTTGTGTCGAAAATTTCTTTTGTCTCCAGTTAGATTCTGTATCTCTTGATTAGGTATTCGATCTACTGATGTAATCTTCATCATTCTATAGCGCCACATTTCAGCAGCTTCTGTCCTCTTCTTGCCTGAACCGTTTATCGTTCACGTTTCGCTTCTGAACAACACTACATTCCAGGCAAATACGTTCACAAATGACTTCCTCACATTTAGACACCAAGAAATTGCTCTTTTTCTGAAATGCTTTTCTTGCCATTCTACATTTCATATCCTCTTTACTTCGCCATTATCATTTATTTTGGTGGGCAAACAACAAAGCTCACCTACTACTTTTAGTGTCTCCTTTCCTACTCTAGCCCCCTCAGCATCACCTGACTTAATTCGACTACAATCAGTTAAACTTGTTATAATTTCGTTGATATGGTATAAACCTCTTTTCATGACACTATCAACTCTGTTAAACTGATTTCCTAGATCCTTTGCCACCTCTGGCAGAATTGTAATGAAACTGACGGACTGGGAAGTTGAAATTCCCTGGCAAATTAAAACTCTGTGCCAGACTGCAGCTCGAACTCGGGACCTTTGCCTTTCGCAGGCAAGTGCTCTACCAACTGAGCTACCCAAGCACGATCCCCTGCCGTCACAGCTTTACTTCTGCGAATACCTCATCTCCCACTTTCCAAGCGTCACAGAAGTTCCCCTGTGTAACTTGTGGAAGAAACAAGAGCGGACTTCCTCAACTCACACGATGTCTCTTTTCCCAAAATGAAGAGCAACGCAGTAAACTGGCTAAAAAGTCACACTGCATACTACATTCTGGCAAATGAAGAAAAGAGTGAATAGGATTTCTGGACGTGCCTCACGACAGAGCACAATAAACTTAACGGATAAGAAACTATCTACATCTTTATCTACATCCATACTCCGCAAGCCACCTGACTGTGTGGCGGAGGGTACCTCTATCAGTTCTCCCTTCTATTCCAGTCTCGTATTGTCCGCGGAAAGAAAGATTGTCGGTATGCCTCTGTGTGGGCTCTAATCTCTCTGATTTTATCCTCATGGTCTCTTCGCGAGATATACGTAAGAGGGAGCAATATACTGTTTGACTCCTCGGTGAAGGTGTGCTCTCGAAACTTCAACAAAAGCCCGTATTATGAAGAAGAACCTGCCAATTTTTTTATCTTTTGGAAATGTTTTAGTTAATAACATCGTTAAAGACAAATATCCTTTTTGTTAGATAATAAATATGTAAGTTATACTAAGTAATAAATAAATCAGTATTCCTAAAACGAGGCCGGTACGCCACTTCACTACAACAGGCAAAGGTCCTGAGCTCGAGTCCCGATCCGGTAGAAAGTTTTGATCTACCAGCAAGGTTCAGATCAGCGCTCACTCCGCTGCGGAAGGGAAAAAAGCCATACGGGAGTGTTTTATTTATTTAATTACTTTTTTTGCCTCTCCAAAATTCTCCTTGGTTACTTTTCACTGTTTGGTGAATGCAAAGGGTAGCAACACCTCTGATTTCTTTCTTAACTACTGCTTATCCTTTATATACTTCGAGTCTTCTAACTACGGTCTCGTTTTTGTGTAAATTGTAGATAACATTTCGCTCCCTCTATTTCATGTCAACTATCTTCAGAATTTCAAGACGTTATAATGGTCGCCCAATCGATGATATTGCTATATTCGCACTATATCACTCCAATATACGAAGCTTGTTAGCACTTGATGTAGAGAATTGGGTTGGCGCCATTAAATTCTATAGTAGTAGTTGCTGCTGCTGCTGGCTGGTTCACTGCTGTATCTTGATGTTAATGTTGGCTCTATGTGTATTCGTCTAGGGGTAAAAAGATGAGGTCCCGTGTTGTTGATGTGCTTGTTGATAAATAATGCATGACAGCATAAGTGAACTTCAACTATTTATTGTCATGGTAGCCATCTTAACTCCGCTGACCACCCAAAGACATTGTCACAGTACAGAGTAACACTTCTCTTACAACATCTTTGCATTGTTTTTACACATAAGACAATAACATGCGCACTTTAAAAAAGTTCTATCAAGACTCAGCTGACAAGGCTTCTTGCTGCTTGTATTTATAACCTTGTCAAAGAACTACTAAGAAGATATGTGGTTGTCAGGCATCCATCTGTTATCGTAATTTGTGCAAATAGTTATTAATTTACATCGAGTGACATAATTTAACAGGTCACTAAAATGACAGTCAGATTTGTCAACTTGTGAGAACAATTCTTTGTTGCAAAAAGACCAATTTTGAAAGGTACATCTATTGACTTCTCTCATTTGCATACATAAGTAAATAACGTGAATTATTAAAAATTACAGTGGTTCTCGTTTAAAATAGATGTGTTTACGTGAATAGTGAGTGAAAACAGTCCTAGTAAATAAATGGGTTTCACTGGGTAATTTTTATTTAAGGAGGTCCAAAACACGTAAGTTGACTAATATTATTCGTATTTCATATTAATTATTTCAGTTGAATGTAGTGTTTTTACATAATGACATCTGCTGTATCAGTGTTCAAGTGATGTTAACTTTTGTGTGGGTCAGTTATTAATTGTGTTTTAATGGGTTGACTCTTTATGTAGACATGTTATGCAATCATTGCTAACATACACAATTACTTTTCTATTATCATAATTGCTAATTAAACTGGTTGAATTAGGAGGGTATCACATACTTCGTTATAATAAAGCCTTTAATAGGTACGTGCATTACAGCAAATATCGTCATCGTCGTGTCTTGTAAATATAAATGTTAATGACCGGTTACTAAATGTTATTTGGTTGCTGTCTTCCTTCCTGGAACGTGACCCTCGGTAGGGATGAGGAAAGGTGTCGATTTCGCACAGTTCCTCGTATCGGAGTCGCGCGGCTTTTAAGAGAACAGCCGGTAGGCAGCGGGGCTGGGAAGCCCCCGCGACGGCAGCGCCGCGCCGCGCCGGCGGCAGCCGCGTGAAGCTGGCGGTCGCGCGAAGGTCGCTGGCCGTTGCGCTGAGCGCGCGGAGCCTGGCACGGACAGGTACGGCCGTGGCCGCAGCCGCCGGCTGGTGGGGGGGGGGGGGTTGTGGGGGGGGGGGGGCGGCTGCCTAGCTAGCTGCCGGGAAAAGCTCGCTGACTTTTGCTGCTTATATAACGACGCGCGCCGTGCAGCGTGGCGCAACGTAGGCATCGCGCACTGGGTCACAGGGGCCGCGGGTCTGCGTGACGCCCCACAGCTGCCCGCGGCTCTGAAAATGTACCCAAACAGGCCGGCGCCGATCCCCAGTCGAAATTAAATCGCCAGCTGTGGAGTAGGTAGAACAGGACGCAGCATTCATACTACATCTACATCTACATCTACATCTATACTCCGCGAGCCACCTTACGGTGTGTGGCGGAGGGTACTTATTGTACCACTATCTGATCCCCCCTTCCTTGTTCCATTCACGAATTGTGCGTGGGAAGAACGACTGCTTGTAAGTCTCCGTATTTGCTCTAATTTCTCGGATCTTTTCGTTGTGATCATTACGCGAGATATATGTGGGCGGTAGTAATATGTTGCCCATCTCTTCCCGGAATGTGCTCTCTCGTAATTTCGATAATAAACCTCTCCGTATTGCGTAACGCCTTTCTTGAAGTGTCCGCCACTGGAGCTTGTTCAGCATCTCCGTAACGCTCTCGCGCTGACTAAATGTCCCCATGACGAATCTCTTCTATTAATCCAACCTGGTAAGGGTCCCATACTGATGAGCAATACTCAAGAATCGGACGAACAAGCGTTTTGTAAGCTACTTCTTTCGTCGATGAGTCACATTTTCTTAGAATTCTTCCCATGAATCTCAACCTGGCGCCTGCTTTTCCCACTATTTGTTTTATGTGATCATTCCACTTCAGATCGCTCCGGATAGTAACTCCTAAGTATTTTACGGTCGGTACCGCTTCCAATGATTTACCACCTATGGCATAATCGTACTGGAATGGATTTCTGCCCCTATGTATGCGCATTATATTACATTTATCTACGTTTAGGGAAAGCTGCCAGCTGTCGCACCATTCATTAATCCTCTGCAGGTCTTCCTGGAGTACGTACGAGTCTTCTGATGTTGCTACTTTCTTGTAGACAACCGTGTCATCTGCAAATAGCCTCACGGAGCTACCGATGTTGTCAACTAAGTCATTTATGTATATTGTAAACAATAAAGGTCCTATCACGCTTCCTTGCGGTACTCCCGAAATTACCTCTACATCTGCAGATTTTGAACCGTTAAGAATGACATGTTGTGTTCTTTCTTCTAGGAAATCCTGAATCCAATCACAAACCTGGTCCGATATTCCGTAAGCTCGTATTTTTTTCACTAAACGTAAGAGCGGAACCGTATCAAATGCCTTTCTGAAGTCCAGGAATACGGCATCAATCTGCTCGCCAGTGTCTACGGCACTGTGAATTTCTTGGACAAATAGGGCGAGCTGAGTTTCACATGATCTCTGTTTGCGGAATCCATGTTGGTTATGATGAAGGAGATTTGTATTATCTAAGAACTTCAAAGCGTTGGTGTCTTCCCTCGCAGGACAGGAGACCTCTAAATCCACGGGAGGAGTGGTCATACAAAGATTACGTCTCTACCTCGCACTCCCCCCCCTCCACCCCCCCCCCCCCCCCACACACATACCTAACCCCCAATCGGGATTTGCTGTTTAATTATCCTCGTCTATAAACATTATGGCCGTGAATGCATCGGACTACTCAACGCCGGTTATAACAAAACATCAAGACACGCGGTGCACGTACTGATACTATGAAATTGGAAAGATACTAACGAACTGAGCAATGATTCGCAATTGCTAAATACTTTCTTCTTCTGTAGTGGTCAGTCCAAGGATTGGTTTGCAGCAGCTACAATGGCAGCTTGTCTCCATTCTGTGCGTCTTTCAGCTTTTCTCTTCATGTCTTTATAGGTGTTACATCCCACATCTTTTCACGATTTGATCCATGTACCTCAGTCGTGGTCTTCCTCTTGGTCTTTTTCCCTCGACATATCCCTCTATGATTGTGTTCAGGAGTCCTTTATGTCTTAATAGATGGCCTGTAAATTGCACTCTTCTTTTAACAATGAAACTCCAGAAGCTTCTTTTCTCACCTGCTCTTTCCAGAACCACTTAGTTTGTGACCTTGTCGATACATTTTATTTCGAGCATGCATCTATAGCACCACATTTCAAAAGAATTTAGCTTCTGGTCTTCCTCTGTCCCGAGAATCCATGTTTCACACCCATAGCATGCCAAACTCCACACATATGATTTCAAAAATCTTTTCCTGATTTCAAGGCTGATGCTCTTAGATGTTAAGATGCTTTTCTTCTTGTTAAAAGCAGCCTTTGCTTGAGCAATTCTGCTTCTCACTTCTGCCTTGCTCCTTCCATCCCTGGTAATATTACTGCCCAGATAAGTAAATTTATCAACTTGTTCAAGCACTTCATTGCCTACATGAACTTGGACTTTCGCTTTATCTTTTTTGTCCCATCCCATTACTTTTGTTTTTTGCTTTATTAATTCTCATATTATATTCTTCCCCCCTAACTTTATCCATTCTATTCAGTAGGACTACAAGATCTTCTTCACTTTCAGCCAGGACAGCTATATCATCGGCATATCTTATCATATCTATTCGTTGGCCATAAATTACTACACCTGTCTGTGAACTTTCCCTTACTTTTTCCAGCGCCTCTTCAATGTATAGGTTAAAGATAACAGGGGATAGTGCGCAACCTTGTCGGACACCTTTCCGTATCTGCACCTCGTCTTGTTTTGTCCGTCCATGGATAACTGCTGTCTCGTTTTTGTACAGGTTCCATATCATTTTTCTATCTTTATAGTCTATTAATACTTTTTTGAGTACCTCAAACATCCAATTTAACATTATCAAAGGCTTTCTCTACATCTACGAAAGCTATGTATGTTGTCAGGTTCTTATCTAGTCGTTTCTCTATTATTAGTTTTAGAGCAAATATTGCTTCTCTGGTTCCTCTAAATACTTATGGGAATGTAATATACACCCAAAGTCCTTGCCCCCCTTTCTCTGCATATCTTCTCCTCCTCTTTATGCATCTCCTCTTCATCCTCCTCCCCTCCCTCTCTGTGCATAATCTCTTCTGCATCTCTCTGTCCACCTCTTTCCCCCCTTTCTACGTCCATTTACTCCAACCCCTCCCCTCTGTCCACTTACCACTCTATCTGATTTTGAGCCTTGTTTATTGTTGTTGCAAATGAAACTTTCATTCGGAACTGAAGTCACTTAAAATGTAAGAGTAAGTCGATTGGGACCATTGCAATATGGGATATGAGAGAGACTTTTCCTGCTACTGCATCGGTTAGTGTAGTAGCTTGAATGACAGAATTTCGCATAGTTTTAATCTGCAAACGGCTAGGAATATAAAGTTCCCGACGATTCATATTCTGTAGTAGTATACTGATAATAATACGATATGCCATAAATACATATTTCCTGTTTTGTGTAAAACAGACGGCAAGGAATAAAACAAAACATTACACTGGTATATATATATATATATATATATATATATATATATATATATATATATATATATATATATATATATACAGGGTGTTTCGAAAATGACCTGTATATTTGAAACGGCAATAAAAACTAAACAAGCAGCGATAGAAATACACCGTTTGTTGCAATATGCTTGGGACAACAGTACATTTGCAGGCAGACGAACTTTCGAAATTACAGTAGTTACAATGTTCAACAACAGATGGCACTGCGGTCTGGGAAACTCTATAGTAAGATATTTTCCACATATCCACCATGCGTAGCAATAATATGGCGTAGTCTCTGAATGAAATTACCCGAAACCTTTGACAACGTGTCTGGCGGAATGGCTTCACATGCAGATGAGATGTACTGCTTCAGCTGTTCAATGGTTTTTGGATTCTGGCGGTACACCTGGTCTTTCAAGTGTCCCCACAGAAAGAAGTCACAGGGGTTCATGTCTGGCGAATAGGGAGGCCAATCCACGCCGCCTCCTGTATGTTTCGGATAGCCCAAAGCAATCACACGATCATCGAAATATTCATTCAGGAAATTAAAGACGTCGGCCGTGCGATGTGGCCGGGCACCATCTTGCATAAACCACGAGGTGTTCGCAGTGTCGTCTAAGGCAGTTTGTACCGCCACAAATTCACGAAGAATGTCCAGATAGCGTGATGCAGTAATCGTTTCGGATCTGAAAAATGGGCCAATGATTCCTTTGGAAGACATGGCGGCCCAGACCAGTACTTTTTGAGGATGCAGGGACGATGGGACTGCAACATGGGGCTTTTCGGTTCCCCATATGCGCCAGTTCTGTTTATTGACGAAGCCGTCCAGGTAAAAATAAGCTTCATCAGTAAACCAAATGCTGCCCACATGCATATCGCCGTCATCAATCCTGTGCACTATATCGTTAGCGAATGTCTCTCGTGCAGCAATGGTAGCGGCGCTGAGGGGTTGCCGCGTTTGAATTTTGTATGGATAGAGGTGTAAACTCTGGCGCACGAGACGATATGTGGACGTTGGCGTCATTTGGACCGCAGCTGCAACACGGCGAACGGAAACCCGAGGCCGCTGTCGGATCACCTGCTGCACTAGCTGCGCGTTGCCCTCTGTGGTTGCCGTACGCGGTCGCCCTACCTTTCCAGCACGTTCATCCGTCACGTTCCCAGTCCGTTGAAATTTTTCAAACAGATCCTTTATTGTATCGCTTTTCGGTCCTTTGGTTACATTAAACCTCCGTTGAAAACTTCGTCTTGTTGCAACAACACTGTGTTCTAGGCGGTGGAATTCCAACACCAGAAAAATCCTCTGTTCTAAGGAATAAACCATGTTGTCTACAGCACACTTGCACGTTGTGAACAGCACACGCTTACAGCAGAAAGACGACGTACAGAATGGCGCACCCACAGACTGCGTTGTCTTCTATATCTTTCACATCACTTGCAGCGCCATCTGTTGTTGAAAATTGTAACTACTGTAATTTCGAAAGTTTGTCCGCCTGCAAATGTACTGTTGTCCCAAGCATATTGCAACAAACGGTGTATTTCTATCGCTGCTCGTTTAGTTTTTATTGCCGTTTCAAATATACCGGTCATTTTTTAAACACCCTGTATATATTGAAAGGTGGCTACACTGAGTCACAGCGCCAGAGATTGCGCCAAAGAGTATTATTCAGCCGCCTCCACTGGCAGTGCTTGTTCAGAAGTTGCTGTGGGAAGTAGTGGTTCGGATGTTGCCGTAGTCTGTGCTTGTTGAGAGGATGTCGATAGCAGTACTAGTTGTGAGCATGCCGTGTGCAGTTGTTCTGATGGGCTAGACAGCCGATGCTGTTCGAATGGGGATGTTGTAAGGATCAGAGTGTATTTTTCGTCAATATATATGAGGTAATAAAAAAATTTGTATTTCAAATTTCCTAAATAACAATGCTTCTTGGTCACAGGTTCAGTCAACAAAGCATCTGGCTTGTGTTCATGTATTAGAGTGTAATTCTGGTTTCTATGTGCAATAACAGTATTTCTGTTTTTTTTAATTACTTCATTGTAAATGGCGTTTAGAGCATCTTGTCGTATTGAGGAAGAACCGTGCCAGATGTGTACGCTGAATCACACTTCCACACACAGAACACTTACACTTGTGCTTTGTTGTTTCGTAGTTTTTGTTTCGTAGGTTTTATAGTTGCTGGGGACTTAATTAATTAATTGTGTTAACGGAAATTTTCTTTCATTCTTTGTTGTTATTCTATGCAGTCAGATTGCGTACTAATACTAGTCAGGGCGAACCGGTTACGAGACTTCGTAGCCGGATATACAGCGACTAAAATTAAAAATATTTGCATTTTATATAATTAAGCCCCCATGCAATATATACGAATGTATAAACATAAATGATGATAAATGTCTGATGATTTACAGACACTGTTATGGTAGCTGCAACAAAGAAAACGAAACTATACATTTTCACAGCACAGAATTTACTTTCTCACATGTATTACATAAAGACTATGATTATATATCACATTTAGAAATATAGTTTATGTCCATTATATTGTCCCTCTCTCTTTTAATTGTGTCGATAATTACTCTTATGAACGACTACATTTATATGCTGGTAGAAATGGAATGTTCTACGTAGGCGAAAGAATATTGAATTAATTCTCTGCGGTAGTACGTTTCTCAAGACCAATATGCTGCCAGCATTGTATTAAAATTGTTCGATATAAGACAATGCTACGGAGAGAGACGACATAGACGCCTATATAGCTGTATTGTTGGGATGTTAATAGAAATATTCTGTTCTGACCTGATATAAATAGTGAAATGCAAAATTAATTTCACTTTTTCAAGTAAGAGATTATCTCAATATTACGAGCAAAGATATTAGTACTGATGCAGGCTAGAACTCTAAAATTGATTCTCTGTTGAATTTAAACTACAATCGGTGTGGCTTTAATGCAATGAATTTCAACTAATTGGTAAAACTTTTTGAAACTATTTATTTTAATGGTATTGCCGGAAGCCCGCGAATGATTAACATTTTCAATCTTTAGGTAATGGCTGCCGTTGCACCATTGCACAAACGAAAGGCAGATGGCCATAAGAATCCCTCTGCAGGCACTTATATATGATTTGCAGAGTATCCATGTAGATATAGAATCTATGTACCACTTGTCTTATAGTGCTATGTTCTTAATTATTTACGCGGAGGGATAAGAAACAAGCAAACACACGATTACGCTTAATACATATATCATAAAGCTGTATAGAAAATATGTCGGCAGCCTTTCGCTTCCAGAACAAGAGTGTAAAGCGTTTTTCTTTACATTGAAGAGACAGAGTTTTGTCATGAAGTTTCTACGATATGGCTCTTATGGACTATCACAATACATAGATAACACATAATTACATTTTTTTCCTTTGCCGGCCGCGATGGCCAAGCGGTTCTAGGCGCTTCAGTCAGGAACCGCGTTACCGCTACGGTCGCAGGTTCGAATCCTGCCTCGGGCATGTATGTGTGTGATGTCCTTAGGTTAGTTAGGTTTAAGTAATAGTTCTAAGTTCTAGGGGACTGATGACCTCAGATGTTAAGTCCGATAGTTCTCAGAGCCATTTCTTTCATACACAGTAGTAACTAAATTTAGCATCCTTTCGACCTTTACAGTTTCAAATCTATTGACATCGGTGGATAATCAGCATTTTGAGATTAACACGCAGTTTTTCTTCCGTTTCTCCACTTGACACACATAAGAGACATTTTACATGAGACACATTTTTAGTTAAATTTCTCCAGCTGACGATACACCATCCAAAAGTTCATTAGAGTATCTTGTAAAAATCTGAAATAAATTGGTCAAGAACTTTTCAGTTTTTTGGTCACAGCACTAAAATACGACTTGTATTTATATAGTACGAGGGTAATCCCAAAAGTAAGGTCTCCTATTTTTTTATAAGTACATAGACCTGTTTATTTCTACAATGGTTTACATCAGTTTACAGCCTGAACATGTAGCTATTTTTCGGCATAATCACCATTTCTGTCGAAGCATTTTTGTAGACGCTGTGGCAGGTTTTGTAGGCCCATGTTATACCAGCCCGCCGCCATGCTGTTCAGGAAGTTACGAGCCTCTTCTTTCAACTCGTCGTCGGAGCTGAATCGCTGGGACCACAATTAACGCTGACTGGTACTGTGAGACTCTGAAAATACTTAAACGGGCAATTCAGAACCGGAGAAGAGGAATGTTGAGCAAGGGCGTACACATTCTCCATGACAAAGCTCGCCCACACATCGCTCGGCAAACCGTTGCTCTCCTGCAACAGTTTCAGTGGAACATAATCACCCACACGCCCTATAGACCTGACTTGACGCCCAGTGACTATCACCTGTTCCCTAGGTTAAAAGAACATTTGGTCGGAAAGCGATTCAGCTCCGACGACGAGGTGAAAAATGGTATCCAAAGCTTAAGAATTCCCCTAACTGCTTGAGTTAATTATAGCCATCTTGTTTTTGAGTGATACCTTCTCTGGCGTTACAGTTGTTGTTGTTGTGGTCTTCAGTCCTGAGACTGGTTTGATGCAGCTCTCCATGCTACTCTATCCTGTGCAAGCTTCATCATCTCCCACTACCTACTGCAACCTACATCCTTCTGAATCTGCTTAGTGTATTCATCTCTTGGCCTCCCTCTACGATTTTTACCGTCCACGCTGCCCTCCAATACTAAATTGGTGATCCCTTGATGCCTCAGAACATGTCCTACCAGCCGATCCCTTCTTCTGGTCAAGTTGTGCTACAAACTCCTCTTCTCCCCAATTCTATTCAGTATTTCCTCGTTAGTTATGTGATCTACCCATCTAATCTTCAGCATTCTTCTGTAGCACCACATTTCGAAAGCTTCTATTATCTTCTTGTCCAAACTATTTAGCGTCCATGTTTCACTTCCATACATGGCTACACTCCATACAAATACTTTCAGAAATGACTTCCTGACACTTAAATCTATACTCGATGTTAACAAATTTCTCTTCTTCAGAAACGCTTTCCTTGCCACTGCCAGTCTACATTTTATATCCTCTCTACTTCGACCATCATCGGTTATTTTGCTCCTCAAATAGCAAACCTCCTTTACTACTTTAAGTGTCTCATTTCCTAATCTAATTCCCTCAGCATCACCCGACTTAATTCGACTACATTCCATTATCCTCGTTTTGCTTTTGTTGATGTTCATCTTATATCCTCCCTTCAAGACACCATCCATTCCGTTCAACTGCTCTTCCAAGTCCTTTGCTGTCTCTGACAGAATTACATTGTCATCGGCGAACCTCAGTTCTTATTTCTTCTCCATGGATTTTAATACCTACTCCGAATTTTTCTTTTGTTTCCTTTACTGCTTGCTCAATATACAGATTGAATAACACCGGGGAGAGGCTACAACCCTGTCTTACTCCCTTCCCAACCACTGCTTCCCTTTCATGTATTAAAGTGTATATTGAAAAATAATTAAATATTTTCACAATGATTATTTCAACATCGACAGCTAAGACTCCAGCAGCGTTGGTACAGTATTGTGGAGCATATTGCCAGGGCATCCAATTTCTTCTACATTTTTTGCTAGTTCTTCTTTAATTTGGTGAAACAGATTGCGCTGGTCGCATCGATGAAGCCCTCCGAGGTACTGTCTCCGCAAAAATCGATCTAATGGAATTTGCGGTTGTGTTTAAGTGTCTAGGCAAAACTTTGCAGTTGTCTCCAATGTCTCGTTATTGAGCGAACCAGACTTCAACAGCTTCTGTTAGATTCCGTCAGTTTCAGTAAAGTATTGAACAACTAAAGAAAACATTCGTGCCTATGCCGTAAAATAAAACTGAGGATGCATTTACATGTTCCGCTAACAGATGGCGTTACTTCAGTATTTGAGTCAAGCTCGTAACAGTATTTTCAAAATGGGGATGAAATTGGGTATTTTCGGAATGTCCGGACAAGGAAGTCGATAACGGTGACATTTCCGATATATCGAGACGGATGGCAGCCCTGATTATACAGGATAAAAAATGTGTGAGATGTTCCTACAGGAAAAATGGTAATGAGCGTATGGCATTGTGGGTCGGGAGTCCCCCATTCGGGGGAGATGAGGCTGAAGTGATGATGACAACACAACATCCAGTCCCCGAGCGGAGAAAATCTCCTGCCCCAGCCGGGAATCGAACCCGGGCTCCTTGGCGTGACATTATGCCGCGCTGACCATTTTTTTTTTTAAATTCTCATTTTGTTCGTTTTTGTTCGTTGTATCTGCTCGGGGCGGACATCGCAATACACCAGTTTCAGTTCGCCGTTGACCCATTAACTCAGTTTTTTTATTACAGAGGGCAGCTAACCCTCTGACCAAACACGCTGAGCTACGGTGCCGGCGACCATTCAGCTAACGGGGGCGGACGTTCCTACACGAGGCAGTATTAGTTAAAACTTGGAGAAAAGTGTCCATAACGATATGTCCGGAAAGCAGTATCTGTTGAGATATGGGCCAACCTGTTCTCTCGTGTCATCTGTCTGTGACTTACAAGGGAACATCTCCATCGCCACTCCCTCAGATTTAGTTATAAGTTGGCACAGTGGATAGGCCTTGAAAAACTGAACACAGATCGATCGAGAAAACAGGAAGAAGTTGTGTGGAACTATGAAAAAATTAGCAAAATATACAAACTGGGTCGTCCATGCGGAAGATAGGCAATATTAAGGGCAAAGTGAGGCGAGGAGCGCCGTGGTCCTGTGGTTAGCGTGAATAGCTGCGGAACGAGAGGTCCTTGGTTCAAATCTTCCCTCGACCGAAAATTTTAACTTTTTATTTTCAGTTTATGTGAAAAACTCTTATGTTTTCATCACTTTTTTTGGAGTGATTATTACATCCACAAGAAAACCTAAATCGGGCAAGGTAGAAGAATCTTTTCACCCATTCGCCAAGTGTACTAGTTAGGTGGGTCGACAACATATTCCTGTCATGTGACGCACATGCTGTCACCAGTGTCGTATACAAAATATCAGACGTGTTTTCCTGTGGAGGAATCGGTTGACCTATGACCTTGCGATCAAATGTTTTCGGTTCCCATTGGAGAGGCACGTCCTTTCGTCAACTAATCACACGGTTTTGCGGTGCGGTCGCAAAACACAGACACTAAACTTATTACAGTGAACAGAGACGTCAATGAACGAACGGACAGATCATAACTTTGCGAAAATAAAGAAAGCAAAATTCTCAGTGGAGGGCAGATTTGAACCAAGCACCTCTCGTTCCGCAGCTGTTCACGCTAACCACGGGACCACGGCGCTCCTCGCCTCACATTGCCCTTAATATTGCCTATCTTACGCATGGACGACCCAGTTTGTATATTTTGCCTATTTTTTCATAGTTCCACACAACTTCTTCCTGTTTTCTCGATTGATCTGTGTTCAGTTTTTCAAGGCCTATCCATTGTGCCAACTTATAACTAAATCTGAGGGGGCTGCGATGGGGATGTTCCCTTGTTAGAAGCAGACATCATAAGCCCTGCTGCATATGATTACCCACAACCTGACACTTCCTTCAGGCCTTCTTTGCAGTGAATTATGCATTCTCTTAAATACACCTGATCGCTCTCGGACTGTGTTACGCGCATTGGTCGCACGCCCATGTAACATCTGCACTTTGTCGACGTGTTGGACACATAAAGACGCCCCTAAATATCCCCCGTCTCACGATCCGTGGAAAATAAGGTGGTGCCCCGTCGTGCATAAGCAAAAGCTGCTATCTTCCTGCAAAGTTAACGTTCTCAATAACGCTGGTAACTTATCTGGAAGGAATCGGTGATCCACAACAGCTGTTAATCTGTTTGGTAAAACGTATGGGAGTATCAGTCTGTCACGGACAACCCCCGCCTATACACTGATACTGAAGCGATTCTGATGCCTCACCTCGATGACTGCTCGAGGATTTATACAGGGTGTTTCAAAAATGACCGGTATATTTGAAACGGCAATAAAAACTAAACGAGCAGCGATAGAAATACACCGTTTGTTGCAATATGCTTGGGACAACAGTACATTTTCAGGCGGACAAACTTCCGAAATTACAGTAGTTACAATTTTCAACAACAGATGGGGCTGCAAGTGATGTGAAAGATATAGAAGACAACGCAGTCTGTGGGTGCGCCATTCTGTACGTGTCTTTCTGCTGTAAGCGTGTGCTGTTCACAACGTGCAAGTGTGCTGTGGACAACATGGTTTATTCCTTAGAACAGAGGATTTTTCTGGTGTTGGAATTCCACCGCCTAGAACACAGTGTTGTTGCAACAAGACGAAGTTTTCAACGGAGGTTTAATGTAACCAAAGGACCGAAAAGCGATACAATAAAGGATCTGTTTGCAAAATTTCAACAGACGGGGAACGTGACGGATGAACGTGCCGGAAAGGTAGGGCGACCGCGTACGGCAACCACAGAGGGCAATGCGCAGCTAGTGCAGCAGGTGATCCGACAGCGGCCTCGGGTTTCCGTTCGCCGTGTTGCAGCTGCGGTCCAAATGACGCCAACGTCCACGTATCGTCTCATGCGCCAGAGTTTACACCTCTATCCGTACAAAATTCAAACGCGGCAACCCCTCAGCGCCGCTACCATTGCTGCACGAGAGACATTCGCTAACGATATAGTGCACAGGATTGATGACGGCGATATGCATGTGGGCAGCATTTGGTTTACTGACGAAGCTTATGTTTACCTGGACGGCTTCGTCAATAAACAGAACTGGCGCATATGGGGAACCAAAAAGCCCCATGTTGCAGTCCCATCGTCCCTGCATCCTCAAAAAGTACTGGTCTGGGCCGCCATTTCTTCCAAAGGAATCATTGGCCCATTTTTCAGATCCGAAACGATTACTGCATCACGCTATCTGGACATTCTTCGTGAATTTGTGGCAGTACAAACTGCCTTAGACGACACTGCGAACACCTCGTGGTTTATGCAAGATGGTGCCCGGCCACATCGCACGGCCGACGTCTTTAATTTCCTGAATGAATATTTCGATGATCGTGTGATTGCTTTGGGCTATCCGAAACATACAGGAGGCGGCGTGGATTGGCCTCCCTATTCGCCAGACATGAACCCCTGTGACTTCTTTCTGTGGGGACACTCGAAAGACCAGGTGTACCGCCAGAATCCAGAAACAATTGAACAGCTGAAGCAGTACATCTCATCTGCATGTGAAGCCATTCCGCCAGACACGTTGTCAACGGTTTCGGGTAATTTCATTCAGAGACTGCGCCATATTATTGCTACGCATGGTGGATATGTGGAAAATATCGTACTATAGAGTTTCCCAGACTGCAGCGCCATCTGTTGTTGACAATTGTAACTACTGTAATTTCGAAAGTTTGTCTGCCTGAAAATGTACTGTTGTCCCAAGCATATTGCAACAAACGGTGTATTTCTATCGCTGCTCGTTTAGTTTTTATTACCGTTTCAAATATACCGGTCATTTTTGAAACACCCTGTATGTGCCTACACGTGTTTGCTGTGGTAAGTTACAATGCCATCTCGCATGAATCTTGTGTAGCGTGTAAATAAAATGCTGACTGTGGGCTGCGGATCTTTAGTGGCCCATATCTCAATAGGAATCTGTTTCCAGACAGATCATTATAGGAACTTTATTTCTAGCTTTGGCCAAACTACAATCTGCAGGAATATGAGATATTTTTTAACACCCTGTACGCTTTCATATTTCAATTACAGAATTTTTCGGCCAACTTTGTGAGAATAACATAACATGAAAACTAAAATGACTAGGAACTCTAGAATATAAATAGCTATGTATAATATAGGACACTTTAAAGGTATGTGCATGTATCGCATCCAGCTGTAGTGCTTAACAATTATTAATTTAATGAAATTAATTTAAGAGTGACGTGTTTCGTGCCACTAACACTCGTCATCAGGCATCAAGGAATACAAATCACTTAAGTATTATTTACGTAACTAATATTGTTGCTAATTTGCTAAGTCGTCAGGGTCTTCATCAATTGCAGAACATATAAATATTATTTACGCAACTAGTACTGTTACTAATTTATTAAGTAGTCAGGGACTTCACGAATTCCAGAACATATCCCTCCCTACACAAAAATGGATTGAATTGATAAAATTGATAAAACTGAACTGAATCGAATTGATAAAACACATGCTGTCAAGTAAATATCTTTGATGATAGTATCCTGGGAATTTAACATCTTGTCTGTCCACCAGCTGCTGCAGTGTCGGACATCTGTCCACGCTTTTGTAACACTTTTCTGCACTGTATTAACTTGCCTTTTCCTTTCCACAATGCTTTTGGAGTGAGGTTAATACGGCATTATGTATCAATACACGATCACACAATGTATATACTGAACAAGGCACTGATAATGTTTATTTAGCTTTTATTCTTCTTCTTTTACATTTGCACCACTGTTTCTTCTTTCTTTTGTTCCACAATTCTCTCATTTTTTCCTCGACGTTTTCCGCATTTTTCTTCTGTCCAAGTGTCTCCAGTTTTCTTCTTCAGTTTTTTATGAGAACATTTGGAATATTGCAATTTCTTACTGAGTGGCAGTCATTCCTCAAGATCTTCCGGATTAATTCGGAGTTCATCTACGTCACTTCCAATTTCTTTTCACCATGTGTTACCCATTTTTAATTTATCGCAATAAGTGACCACTCTTTTTATCTGTCGGTTATGGTTCATCATTAAGTGTGGCCACAGGAAGCTATTCTTCTTTTCTTAATCATAAAAATATTTATATACGAACATCTAAAATTGAGGGACCGGTTTTTAATATTAATTGTGCAAGGGGGCCAATGAAATATAGTTAATTCGAAAGGTATTTATTCGTGATGTGCACATACAAACAGAACAATCGTGTGTGTATGTAGCCGTTAAGAGAGGTAAAAGGCAACTGACATACATAAATAAGAGAAGTTTTCCTTTGTCTCACACACGGCTACCAACTTCTACCACATGTACCGATCAGATACTAAGGCAGAAATGACAGACAAAAGTAATGTTTCGTGGAATCACATGCTAGGAACTTTCATGTTTAAATGTTGCAGATGGGTCATTTGCAGTAACACAAGTATACCGGACAGATACCGTTATCAGCAATGGAAAACAGAATTTCGTAGTACCGAAGAGTTGGGTGCAACATACGACTGTACATAACGTTGTTTAGTGGCGTCGTTTTATCGCTTACTTTTATCTGAGAGTAAATGGAACTAACTCCGTCTTCACTTGCCGCGTTATCATAATTTGAAGTTACTAATTTTCAGTTTCTTCGCTTTAAATAGCTACGACTTCCCTAATTACAAGGAAACTGTATTTGCTTTAGGCTGTGTCTAGAAGAAGAATACTAACGGGTCGGACTGACAGACAAAAGAGTTACAGAGACAAAATTTTTGCCTAGACAAAGTAATAGGAATTATGTGAACATCGACAATGATAATTCTATTGTTGTTTTTAGATATTCGTTTAAATGTGCACTGAAAGCAATTAATTTCATATAATATTGCGAATTATAATAGAAGTGTGATGAATGTACAGTACAGATTTTGTAATGTAAAACATTTCGCATCTGAGATTACTTTACGTGATATAATGGCATTCACATTGTGTTATCATAAGGGAAAAGTTAATTTGCCACCGTTAAAACAAATTTACTTTTCAACGTACTGTAGCATGGATTCAATTGAAATGATCAACCAGTTAAAGAGATATCAAAGAATTATTTCAGTAACATTCGTAGTCATTTCCTGTCGTCAGTTCTGAGATTTCAGACAGTTTTACGTGGAATGCATCACTTTAAGATACACGACATTTTTTGTCAATGGTCAGGTTCAATAACTTACACGTATGGTCATTCACCATATTATGCCCAGTTATATTTTTATGACATCGACACAGCTGGTCGAATTTCGACCACAGCCGTTGCTAGTGTCTATAATTTTTTCAATGTGTGTACAAAGCTCACTATTATGACCGCTTCTGTGTTGTGATTGCTCTTTAACTGGTTCCAAAGTTTTCGTTAGTATCTTTTTCATAATTTGCAGTGTTTCCATCATCATTTTTTTGTTCAGAGTTAATTACTCTGTTGCACAAAGTACTTCTGGGTGAATTACTGTAGAGCAGTTTCTATCTTTAGCATTGACGGAAATTGAGTTCTTAGTAGATAATCCTTAGTGGGATAGTACGTAGTTCAGTTTTCATCTTATTAATTCTTACTTTGATGGCTGCGTTCTCTGAAATGTCTTCTTCAATTACTTCTACTAGACAGCTGAATTTGCTAGTTCTCTCAGTTTTTCCGTATTTAGTTTCCGTTATCTTGGGGGCCACCCTAATGTTTGTCATCAGTTCGGTTTTCTCATAGGAGATTTGCGAGCCTGCTTTTTCAGCTTGTTATTTCAGCAACTCTATCTGTCTACTGGCTGTTTCCATTGAGTCTAGGAAAGCAGCCAAGCCGTCTGCGAGTGCTAGACAGTCTATGCCTAGGTTGTCCCTTTTTTGAGCTATGTAACTCACTCATTGATTTGGCTTTCGCCTATTGATACTCTCTATTCCCTTGTGACTTTTTCTATGACATAGTTAAATACCAACAGAGAGAGAGAGAGAGAGAGAGAGAGAGAGAGAGAGAGAGAGAGAGACAATCTCCTTTTCAGACTCCAGATGTAATCTCAGAACCTCTAGATCTTTTACTTTATCTTTTGTTTAAATAATTGTTCATTTTTGCAGACTGCTCTAGTTTAGGTTGTAAGATGACTGACTGATTGTGAGTTTGTGAACACAATGAAAATGATGGAATATCTCATAAACCTTCCCTGTCGGAGGCACGAAGGCAATTGTTATTATTTTTGTTGTTATTTTACTAAAATTTATTTATAGTAATCGTTGAGAGTTAGGTTCGATCAGCTAGTCACCTGTATAATTTTTATACATAGAAATTGTTGTCGCTCACTAAACAGTCTCTGATTACAAATTTTAAAAATCTGAGTGTATGACTTTTTGTCTGTCGTTGAGTGAAACAGACGTATATGGACTAACAGAGAATATTTTCCGAATATAAAAACAAACAATATTTATAAAATTTGCAAAGGAGAAATCAATAATAAAACTTTTAAGTTAAAAAAAGGGCGTTTTGGCTAAATTATTAACTACTAATCCATACCCTTTTTATCTTTACAACTGAGTGGCTCCACTCACCTTGTATCGAAGATACAACAAATCTGGGAAGAAGACAAGCAATTTTCTGATTAAAAGTATAATAAAATGAGAATAACTATTCATAAGTGTCATGTATAACTTTATCTGAATCGATTTGAGCGAGCAGCGATTTTGTGAAGCTATATCGCAGAAGCTAGGTCATTATCTTTGGTGTGAGCCATAGAGTAAATATCTATGGAGTGAGCATTCACATGCGCAGAACAGATTTTGTTGTGTCAACATGCATTGCCGGCCTGGTCACGTGATCTCGGGACGTCGTGTGTTTGTCCGTATAGCGCCCTGTATATTTAGAATGTCACTACATCCCTAGTACAGACGGATTCTTTTCGTACGTGTCGCGGATTATTTATATATGTTGCGCAGACATTTTAAAAGTATCCATTTGATACCGGGAATCAACCAGCTACGTAACTTTTAAGGGCAAGTGATATTACATTCTGCTTCTTTGCGATAGGTGTCACAGTTCAGATGCACTCGATTTTTGGTAGTTTTCGGTATGATACGGCACTTTATAGTATTACAGAGCCTGACGTACATTTTTGCAGTGATAGTCTTGCAAAACGACTTGACAGTACGCTAATACTTTTGCAAGTGTCCGAAACACACCGAATTTGCCACACATTAGCGATTATATCCCTGCCAATTCGTCCTTTTTTTCTGCTATTTCTTCTGCATATTTATTTTCTCGTTTTTGCGACTTAAAGCACAATTTTTCTTACTGGTGATACTTTGAAGTATTTATTTAACTCATTTTACGTACTTGCTCCCAGTTTATTAAATAAATACTAGACTGAGTAATCTATATACATAATCGACAATTCACTGATAAATGCATGGAGGATAGTATTTGCTGAAACAACTAACCATTCCCTTTCCTGTTCCACTAGCAAATTTACGAGAGGAAGCGATTGTTTGTAAGCTTTTGTACGAGCCGTAATATCTATTATAGAGTCATAAAATTGTAGAAAAATAGGTCTACAGAATCAAGCATTAATTATAATGCGTCTAGAAATATACAGTGTCTCTTACTAATATGATAACATGGTATGTACCCATGAAAAGTTACTATCCCTCTTTTCATATATTTTTCTTTACATCCATAGCAACAACAGTAATTCATCATCGGTATTACACTATCAACAAAGGGTGAAACACAACAAAAACTCTTGATATTATAAACTTCAAACGCTGCAGAAAGTACACACGCACAGTGAAGTCCCGAAAACACGTGACAATCCTGGTTTCATGTTGACAACATGCGCAGAACGCAATGCTCACTCCAGAGATATTTACTCTATGGTGTGAGCGGAGGTGTAGGGTCAGATAATGTTAAGCTGTGTTGGGGTGAGAAAGCAATTGTAATGTTATGTTTCAAATGTAAAGTCTCAATTTATCAATGTGTTTACTGAGCATGATTATATCATGATTGTAACGGAAACTAATTTCTGAAGGAGGAAGTTTAATGGAACTAACTGTATACCAGAAGTGGAATGTCAGAGGTAAATATTATAATGAAGTTACTTTTTTTCAGTATTGCTGCGCTATCGGACTGAGTCGTTTATTGTACTGAGAGTTGCTAGATTTAAAAGATAGGGAAGTGTATTATTTGGATGTTACGACGTTCATTAAATCTGAAGTCAGCCATGAGCACTTTTTCACAGTATAGAAAAAAACTTTGTGTTGTCATTTATGCCCATCTTTCATTTTTTACCTACCTTTCTCTTACAATTCTTAATTGACCATGTTTCTTTTATAGAAAAGGAATCACGAGTGTTCGGAAAATACTTCGATTTGCAACTAACAGAGAACTCAATGCACATCATTAGTGTATCTGTGTAGATACAGTAATTTGCAGCTTTAGCATCACACAAGACAGATTAGTACTGTAACGTGTTGTCCAGATTTGCGCAGAATAGAGGTAAGGGCTAAATATTTGATTTTTTTTATTTATTCAATCAGGGCCAACTTATGTCATTCAGATACAGTTTTTTTATCAGTTTTGCAAAACTAATTTGTTGTTGTTGTGGTCTTCAGTCCTGAGACTGGTTTGATGCAGCTCTCCATGCTACTCCATCCTGTGCAAGCTTCTTCATCTCCCAGTACTTACTGCAACCTACATCCTTCTGAATCTGCTTAGTATATTCATCTCTTGGTCTCCCTCTACGATTTTTACCCTCCACGCTGCCCTCCAATGCTAAATTTGTGATTCCTTGATGCCTCAAAACATGTCCTACCAACAGATTCCTTCTTCTAATCAAGTTGTGCCACAAACTTCTCTTCTCTCCAATCCTATTCAATACCTCCTCATTAGTTACGTGATCTACCCACCTTATCTTCAGCATTCTTCTGTAGCACCACATTTCAAAAGCTTCTATTCTCTTCTTGTCCAAACTAATTATCGTCCATGTTTCACTTCCATACATGGCTACACTCCATACAAATACTTTCAGGAACGACTTCCTGACACTTAACTCTATACTCGATGTTAACAAATTTCTCTTCTTCAGAAACGCTTTCCTTGCCATTGCCAGTCTACATTTTATATCCTCTCTACTTCGACCATCATCAGTTATTTTGCTCCCCAAATAGCAAAACTCCTTCACTACTTTGTCACATTTCCTAATCTAATTCCCTCAGCATCACCCGACTTCATTCGACTACATTCCATTATCCTCGTTTTGCTTTTGTTGATGTTCATCTTATATCCTCCTTTCAAGACACTATCCATTCCGTTCAACTGCTCTTCCAAATCCTTTGCTGTCTGACAGAATTACAATGTCATCGGCGAACCTCAAAGTTTTTACTTCTTCTCCATGAATTTTAATACCTACTCCGAATTTTTCTTTTGTTTCCTTTACTGCTTGCTCAATATACAGATTGAATAACATCGGGGAGAGGCTACAACCCTGCCTCACTCCTTTCCCAACCACTGCTTCCCTTCCATGCCCCTCGACTCTTACAACTGCCATCTGGTTTCTGTACAAATTGTAAATAGCCTTTCGCTCCCTGTATTTTACCCCTGCCACCTTCAGAATTTGAAAGAGAGTATTCCAGTTAACATTGTCAAAAGGTTTCTCTAAGTCTACGAATGCTAGAAACGTAGGTTTGCCTTTTCTTAATCTTTCTTCTAAGATAAGTCGTAAGGTTAGTATTGCCTCACGTGTTCCAAAATTTCTACGGAATCCAAACTGATCTTCCCCGAGGTCCACTTCTACCAGTTTTTCCATTCGTCTGTAAAGAATTCGCGTTAGTATTTTGCAGCTGTGACTTATTAAACTGATAGTTCGGTAATTTTCACATCTGTCAACATCTGCTTTCTTTGGGATTGGAATTATTATATTCTTCTTGAAGTCTGAGGGTATTTCGCCTGTCTCATACATCTTGCTCACCAGATGGTAGAGTTTCGTCAGGATTGGCTCTCCCAAGGCTGTCAGAACTTCTAATGGAATGTTGCCTACTACGGGGGCTTGTTTCGACTCAGGTCTTTCAGTGCTCTGTCAAACTGTTCACGCAGTATCTTATCTCCCATTTCGTCTTCATCTACACCCTCTTCCATTTCCATAATAGTGTCCTCAAGTACATTGCCCTTGTATAAACCCTCTATATACTCCTTCCACCTTTCTGCCTTCCCTTCTTTGCTTAGAACTGGGTTGCCATCTGAGCTCTTGATATTCATACAAGTGGTTCTCTTCTCTCCAAAGGTCTCTTTAATTTTCCTGTAGGCAGTATCTATCTTACCCCTAGTGAGACAAGCCTCTACATCCTTACATTTGTCCTCTAGCCATCCCTGCTTAGCCATTTTGAACTTCCTGTCGATCTCATTTTTGAGACTTTTGTATTCCTTTTTGCCTGCTTCATTTACTGCATTTTTATAGCCGGCCGGGATGGCCGAGCGGTTCTACGCGCTACAGTCTGGAACCGCGCGACCACTACGGTCGCAGGTTCGAATCCTGCCTCGGGCATAGGTGTGTGAGATGTCCGTAGGTTACTTAGGTTTAAGTAGTTCTAAGTTCTAGGGGACTGATGACCTCAGAAGTTAAGTCCCATAGTGCTCAGAGCCATTTGAACCATTTTTTGCATTTTTATATTTTCTCCTTTCATCAATTAAAGTCAATAATTCTTCTGTTACCCTAGGATTTCTACTAGCCCTCGTCTTTTTAACTACTTGATCCTGTGCTGCCTTCACTACTTCATCCCTCAAAGTTACCCATTCTTCTTGTACTGTATTTCTTTCCCCCATTCCTGTCAATTGTTTTCTTATGCTCTCCCTGAAACTCTGTACAACCTCTGGTTCTTTCAGTTTATCCAGGTCCCATCTCCCCAAATTCCCACCTTTTTGCAGTTTCTTCAGTTTTAATCTACAGATCATAACCAATAGATTGTGGTCAGAGTCCACATCTGCCCCTGGAAATGTCTTACAATTTACAACCTGGTTCCTAAATCTCTGTCTTACCATTATATAATCTATCTGATACCTTTTAGTATCTCCAGGGTTCTTCCATGTATATAACCTTCTTTCATGATTCCTAAACCAAGTGTTAGCTATGATTAAGTTGTGCTCTGTGAAAATTCTACCAGGCGGCTTCCTCTTTCATTTCTTAGCCCCAATCCATATTCACCTACTACGTTTCCTTCTCTCCCTTTTCCTACTACCGAATTCCAGTCAGCATGACTATAAAGTGGATGAATACCTACGGGCAGCATCGAGAGCGCATTATTGTAGCCACGATAGACACGGAATCGACACCCAACACAGCAGTACTAGTTCATGTGCCAACTAGCTCTGCGGATGACGAAGAGATTGAAAAAATATATGATGATATAAAAGAAATTATTCAGATAGTTAAGTGAGATCAAAATTTAATAGTCATGGGGGACTGGAATTCGATAGTAGGCAACGGGAGAGAAGGAAAAATAGTAGTAGAATATGGAATGGGGATAAGGAATGAAAGAGGAAGCCACCTGGTAGAATTTTGCACAGAGCATAATTTAATCGTAGCTGACGCTTGGTTAAAGAATCATGAAAGAAAGTTATACACGTGGAAGAGACCTTGAGACACCGGAGCTTTCAACAATTTGAGAATGCATTTTTGAGGGAATACTGGTCAGAGCAGAAGCAGGAGAGGCTATGGCGTAATTTCGTAGTGTCACAATCCTACGGCGCAAACTCATGCGACTCGATGAGAGAATTTTGCGAAAATTGGATCCGCAAATGAGAATATCTGCGTGGATCGACGGACTGAATCGGAGATAGCCTGGGAGCTGTGAAAGAAGCTTCCAGATGATTCCAGAAGTAGTTAGGCAGTAGTTACAGTAGCTACAGAACAATTACTGCATTCTTCGAAAAGGTCGAGGATGAATATAATTGGCGGAATAACCGCGGAAGTTATAAAAGCATTGGTAATAGCAACAGTTACCACAACAGCAACAACCATAATAACAACAGCCATGGCAATAAAGGTAAACACCACCGTGGTAATAATAACTCACACCGCTATAACAATAACAGTCATAGTGGGAACAATAATGGTAGAAATGACAGATGCCAGTATCAAGTTCTCAGTAGAATGTTAGTGGGCCGGAGCAAAATCAGCAATCGTGACAGACGGATAGAAACGGTTCTGTAGTACTCAATGAGGGAAACCATTAGCCACCCAGGTTTGGGGCCCTCCGGGCGTGGGAAGACCTTGGCGGCCCAGAAGAAAGCCTAGGCAACGCCGCCATGACAGATCCGGATAGATAAATCGGCGATTCGAGAATGTGCAAGAAGACAGAGCGAGTAACGGTCCCGCAGTAACAATAATTGAAGATGAAACGGCAGTCTACAAAGCGACCACTGTGCGTAATAAATGAGTACAGGTCATTAAGCAGGAAGCGGCCGCTGTTAAAGCAACAACGGTACCACAGGCTCCAATACAACGGAATGAAAGAAGCCGATATGGGATAAAACTTCAGTTATAGCACAGGGCAACACGGAACGCGACGAGGTGTGACTAGGTCAGTTCCGTCAGATACACGGCGAACGGAAGGATTACAGAGGATTGTATAGGAGGTGTGCTAATGGGGAAAGCGGACAATATTTGACACTTCTCAACCGCCATGAAATTAGCGTTTATGAAGAAACAGAAAACTCTGTACCGGAGAGGCGGACTTGTCCAAATGATGTAGTACTTGAAGTAGCCAATACCAGCGACGCAGGTAGTAAAGAAAACCGAGGCGAAATTTCAGAAGAGGGGCAATACGAGTTCGCCGATGATGGCCAGATACGACTAATTGAAAGCCACGTAGATTACACGTACGAGATTAATACTGACATCATACAGTCAGACGAAGGTAGTATGGGTTGCGTGAACTCGGGAGCAGAATTGGAAGCAGAAACAGTGCACATTTCTCCAAGCAATTTGGAAGATATAGCCATCTTCGCGAAGAAAATTTACCTGACTTGACAGCGAATTGTTGGTAATACGTGATTCGTTAATCAAAGAAATTCATAAAAAGATTACAATGTTGGGGTCAAAACCAATTCAACAACCGCAGAACAGGCAGATAGAAATTATGAGTGTTTAAAAACAGAAAATTAAAAGGGGACCAGATAAACCGCTTTCGGTGTCAGAGCCGGAAGGATTTATCTGGAACTACCTCGATGTGGAGGAGGACTTGTTACGGTAAAACCTAAAAGCAAGAACTAGACACAGATAAGTGTAGACAAAAAATAGTCCCCCGTCGATACGCACGGCCTACAAAGGCACGTTTTAATAGGTACTAGGAGATAGCTAGGTGATATGTCCGGAAAAATTTTCGACTTCATAAAAGAAAGACGAAGAGTAGTACTTATGCCCGTAATGGGAGTTAAAATAGTCGGAAAGAGTAGCAGACATATCAAATGTTTATCTGTTTCGAAATTCAAGGGCAACAATTTGAACATGAATTTATCGTCTGACACATTTGAGCACCGAGATAACAATTGGCTGAGATTGGTTATTGAAATACCAAGCAGTAATTGATTGCAACAATAAAACAATGATGTGCATTTCAAAAGATAAGACTGAAATTAATGTGAGTTTTAATGAAACAGGTGATGAAGTGAGTAGTCAGTACCAACCTATTCACATTGTTACTTGGCCTGATGAGATTGGTTTAGGCAGAAATATGGAATACTACGGTATGTGGGATCTAAATGTTGACAATAACTTGGAAGACGAGTTAAGAGAGTATTGTGGACGGTGTACCTAATGCTACACCTTACCAGAAACGAACCAATTGTCACCACAATTACAGGACCCGGGGAAAATATATAAACGCTTTCGGAAAGATTGCGAATACTTTGACGCACGAATCTAGAGGATTCACTCCGGAGGAAATACTATTAGATCGTAAGTCTAAGAGTTTAGTGGAAGAGATTATTTATTTCCTTCCGGGAGTCAGTTTACTGAGGTGAAAAAAGGACGTTTACGAGAGGTAATGAAAAAGAAAGCCGAGGCGCGAATACCGCGTCATGACGCGAAAGCGGGGTTTGCTGAAATTGCAATTGGGGACCTCGTTCTCCTTAAAGCGAATGAGAAATCGATCGACACTGATAATGATATTTCAAAATATAAATTTATTTATAATGGACCATTTAAGATTGTCAGTACATCTCACACCAACGCTTACTGTTGTTACTTTTCCTAATTCCGACAAGCTGTTATGTCTTAATAACATTGTTGACTTGAAATATTATCAGTCAAGCACAGATTAATCTGAGAAAGAATTTCCAGTAAAAATTTAATTATTCTTCTTCTTCTTCTTCTGCTTTTACGGCCTCATTGGACCACTTCAGTCAATCATTTCTGGTCCTCTTCTTTGGTATTTTCCCCTTCCGAGTGGCCCAGTATCTCTTCATTCGTTCCGATGCTTTTCGTCGTTCCTTATCTGTAAATACACTTTTCATTGTATGTCGTTTGTCAATTTTTGGTTTAAATCTTATTTCTGTGTCCCTCAACTTCTTTAAATTTGGCGTTTTGTTCTGCAAATCATCCAGAGTTATTTCCAGTTCTTCCATATCCTCTCTTATTTTCTTAAGCCATCCTCCTTGTTGTTTCAAATTCCAGAGTTTCTCAATAATTTTCCTTGATAATCTGGTTTCTGGTGTCCTCAGAATGTGACCACAAAACGAGATCCTTTTCTTTCGTATAGTATCAGTGATGGGCTCCAGTTCTCTGTATACCACTTCATTTGGAACTATCCGCCATTGCCCAGCTTTTTGATATTTCTTATTTATGCATGTTCTAGCAATTCTTCTCTCTACTTTTAAAATTTTGTCAATTCTGTTTTTCTGGGTGACTTTAAAAAGAGTTTCACTTCCGTATGTAACCTCTGGTTGAACCACCGTCTTGTAATGTTTTAATTTTGTTTTAATTGATAGACATTTTTTATTGTACGTAGACCATGTTAGGTTTTGAGCTTTTATCATTTTATTAGTTCCTGCTCGCCATGCAGGTTTCTCGACCAATTTATGTGTTATAATTTCACCTAGGTATTTAAATTGTTTCACTATTTTAATTTCCCTATTGTTCACTGTGATGTGATCTATTACAAGTGGATCCGTTACACTTATTTCAGTCTTTTCAAATGATATCTGGAGTCCTAATTTTTGTGCTATATTTTGTAAGCTTGTTATTTGTTTCGTGGCTTCCTGAATATTATTAGCTAGTAATGCTAGGTCATCAGCAAATCCCAAGCAATTTAGGTTTATTAATTATTATTGTAATATTAAAAATTTATTCCAAATTTATTTCTTGGACTAGACGGTCATCGTCGAATTTGCGAAACGTATTACGAGAAATTTAGCTTAAACAGTAAATGCTTTGAGAGAACTGAAATGTGTATAAACGACATTCTGGTATATGTACCATTTTTAATTTTGTAAATAATATGCTGTAAAAATTCTTTTATACCATGTATTATGTAAGTGGATACCGATGAACTCAGTGCTTTGTGATTCATTTATTTTCTCGTGAACTGTTGTGTTGTGCAAAAGCGTGACAACCTTCTGTTGCCACGGCAGTGGTGATTTGTTTAATTTTCTTTGCCATTATTACCTTTCTTAAGATTCTGAAGATTCATTGCCGTAGTGAGCTGACGACCGTTTAATTATCCTTTTTTTGTTTATCAGTATTTTTGTACTACCAGTAGCCGGCCAGTGTGGCCGAGCGGTTCTAGGCGCTTCAGTCTGGAACCGCGCGACCGCTACGGTCGCAGGTTCGAATCCTGCCTCGGGCATGGATGTGTGTGATGTCCTTAGGTTAGTTAGGTTTAAGTAGTTCTAAGTTCTAGGGGACTGATGACCACAGCAGTTGAGTCCCATAGTGCTCAGAGCCATTTGTACTACCAGTACTTTTTGTGTTAAATCATTATGTGGTACCCTTTTCCTCCCTGTGTGATACGTGAGCGGTTGCACTAAAATTCCACCCGTTTCAAAATTACTATCAGTATTTACACTCCTGGAAATTGAAATAAGAACACCGTGAATTCATTGTCCCAGGAAGGGGAAACTTTATTGACACATTCCTGGGGTCAGATACATCACATGATCACACCGACAGAACCACAGGCACATAGACACAGGCAACAGAGCATGCACAATGTCGGCACTAGTACAGTGTATATCCACCTTTCGCAGCAATGCAGGCTGCTATTCTCCCATGGAGAATGCGGACGTGCATTGTCCTGTTGGAACAGCAAGTTCCCTTGCCGGTCTAGGAATGGTAGAACGATGGGTTCGATGACGGTTTGGATGTACCGTGCACTATTCAGTGTCCCCTCGACGATCACCAGTGGTGTACGGCCAGTGTAGGAGATCGCTCCCCACACCATGATGCCGGGTGTTGGCCCTGTGTGCCTCGGTCGTATGCAGTCCTGATTGAGGCGCTCACCTGCACGGCGCCAAACACGCATACGACCATCATTGGCACCAAAGCAGAAGCGACTCTCATCGCTGAAGACGACACGTCTCCATTCGTCCCTCCATTCACGCCTGTCGCGACACCACTGGAGGCGGGCTGCACGATGTTGGGGCGTGAGCGGAAGACGGCCTAACGGTGTGCGGGACCGTAGCCCAGCTTCATGGAGACGGTTGCGAATGGTCCTCGCCGATACCCCAGGAGCAACAGTGTCCCTAATTTGCTGGGAAGTGGCGGTGCGGTCCCCTACGGCACTGCGTAGGATCCTACGGTCTCGGCGTGCATCCGTGCGTCGCTGCGGTCCGGTCCCAGGTCGACGGGCACGTGCACCTTCCGCCGACCACTGGCGACAACATCGATGTACTGTGGAGACCTCACGCCCCACGTGTTGAGCAATTCGGCGGTACGTCCACCCGGCCTCCCGCATGCCCACTATACGCCCTCGCTCAAAGTCCGTCAACTGCACATACGGTTCACGTCCACGCTGTCGCGGCATGCTACCAGTGTTAAAGACTGCGATGGAGCTCCGTATGCCACGGCAAACTGGCTGACACTGACGGCGGCGGTGCACAAATGCTGCGCAGCTAGCGCCATTCGACGGCCAACACCGCGGTTCCTGGTGTGTCCGCTGTGCCGTGCGTGTGATCATTGCTTGTACAGCCCTCTCGCAGTGTCCGGAGCAAGTATGGTGGGTCTGACACACCGGTGTCAATGTGTTCTTTTTTCCTTTTCCAGGAGTGTATATTAGGTTTAGAGTAGATTCTTCCTTCAGAAGTGCCTATGGTACACTTTCCTCCTACTAACCGGTATTATTTTCTTTCGGTGACGATAGCCTTACTCACTATAAAATTTTATTAGGCATACGCCATCACGATCAATTACATCGCAGTCCAGTAGGCTGATTAGGAATGGGGAGGTTACAAGACGTAAGTCGTAACAAGGCCCCAGGGGAAGACAACATTTCGTTAGAATTACTGACAGCCTTGGGAGAGCTATCTGTGACAAAACTCTTCCATCTAGTGAGCAAGATGTATCAGACAGGCGAAATACCCTCAGACGTCAAGACGAATATAATAATTCCAATCGCAAAGAAAGCAGGTGTGACAGATGAGATAAATTTTCGAACTATTAGTTTAATGAGCCACAGTTCCAAAGTACTAACACGAATTCTCTACAGAAGAATGGAAAAATTGCTTGAGGCCGACCTCGGGGAAGATCGGTTTGGATTACGGAGAAATGTAGGAACACGCGACGCAATACTGACCCCATGACTTCTCATAGAAGATAGAATGGCAAACTTTCGTTCATAGTTTTCGTTTAATTAGAGAAAGCTTTTGACATTATTAACTGGAATACCCTTTTTCAAATTCTAAAGATAGCAGAGATAAAATACATGGAGTGGAAGCCTATTGACAATTTGTACAGAAAACAGATGGCAGTTATAAGAATCGAAGGAGCAGGAAAGGGAAGGAATGGTTGAAAAGTGGATGAGACATGGCTACAACATATCCCCGGTGTTATTCAATCTGTAAAGAAAACAAAACAAAATTCTGGAGTAGGAATTAAAGTCCAGGGAGAAGAAATAAAAACTTTGAGGTTTGAGGATGACATTGTAATTCTGTGAGAAACAGCAAAGGACTTGGAAGAGCAGTTGAACGGAATTGACAATGTCTTGAAAGGAGGATATAACATGAACATCAACAAAAGCAAAACGAGGATGATGGGATGTAGTCCCATTAAATCAGGTGATGCTGATGGAACGAGATTATGAACTGAGAACTTAAAGTCGTAGATGAGTTTTGCTATTTGGCCAGCAAAATGACTGATGGTCGAAGTAGAGAGGATATAAAATGTAGATTGGCGACGGAAAGAAAGGCGTTTCTGAAGAAGGGAAATTTGTTAACATCGAGTATAGATTTAAGTGTCAGGAAATCTTTTCTGAAAGTTTGCGTATGGAGTGTAGCCATGTATGGAAGTGAAAAATCGACGATAAACAGTTTAGACAAGAATAGAGTAGAAGCTTTCAGAAAGTTGTGCTGCAGAAGAATGCTGAAAATTAGATGTGAAGATCACATAACTAATGAGCAGGTACTGAACGGAACTGGGGAGAACAGAAGTTAGTGGCACAACCTGAATAGAAGAAAGGATCGGTTGGTAGGACACATTCTGAGACATTAAGGGATCACCAATTTAATAATGGAGGGAAGCGTGGGGGTTAAAAATCGTAGAGGGAGACCAAGAGATGAATACACTAAGCAGATTCAGGAGGATGTAGGCTGCAGTAGTTACTCGGAGGATAGAGGAGCATGGAGAGCTGCATCAGACCACAGCAACAACAATAACAACAACAACACTGACATTGGTTAAGTCAACGCATCGCTTCTCAACAGCCATTAGCAAATATTTTGTAGAAAATGACTCAGAAACTTTTCCAAAATTATGAATTTCTGAATGTAATAGCAATGCTCCACTTCTGAAGTTGTCAGATACTTCCTTTGTATTCAGTGTCAACGCCATCTTTACGACCTCGAAGTCGAGTGGACGCTAAACCCTAACCTTCCTTCCTTTTTCAGTGTCAACTGGGTGGATTTGAAAAGTCTAACCTCGAGGAATGAAAAAGTATATCGCTGTGTCTACAGTCGCAATATATTCTATTTTGCCTACTGGCTACCGGTTTCATTACACGTGACCACCCTCAAGCCACCCCATGGCAAGCAGTGGTTACACTTGCTTCCCAGGGCTGTGTGTCAAATAGTGTTGTATTTGAACGCCCACTTGGGAAGCAAGTGCTTACCATGGGATGGCCTCAGGATGGTATTGTGTAACGAAGCCTGTAGCTAGTAGGCAAAATGGAATAAACTGTGACTGTAGACACAGCGAGATACTTTTTCAGTATTGCATTGGTCGTTGTTCCACTGGCAATATGTCGCGAATATCTAATCGTTGAGACTGATCGCACTTTGTCTTATGTGCAATATGACTTCACCTGATTTTAGCTTATGTCTCTTATGATAAGAATTATTGTTATTTGAATAAAAGTACGACAGATTGCCTGATTTTTCAGTGTACAATAGCTAAGAACTACTTACACCTCGACCTCTGCATGTGAAGACTATTAATTACGTACGTTTTCACTTCTGGATGTTGACGCTGAGGCAACCCCAAAACATGTCAACATGTTAATAAGTAAAGTATTGGTGGAACTACATGGGATTTGTAAAGAAGACATCACTCAATAAACTGCGACATTGTTCACACTACCTCAATCAGAAAAAAAAGTGCCATAAAATACGGAATGGAATAAAAGAGCTAAGAGCATACGGGGAAAAAGAGTCAATACTTACAAGACAGTCACAAGCACAAAAAGCGGTCCATTCAATATCGATTTGCGAAGTCATTGTAAAATATTGGTTGTAACACTGACTAGTTCGCGACGATAAATGAAACCATAACCCAAACACGTATATACTATGAGCTGGGAGTTTCGTCTATGGAGCTGAAGGAGTTCTCACGTAGAAATGATTTCAGTTTGTCCTTAAAATTTTCACTATCACCCAGCACCTTTAATTCACAAAAGAAGTGGTCAGATATATTTATGGGTGCATACTTCAGTGCTTACTGTGCAAGACGAAGTTTACTTCGTGGTAATGGAAGGTACTTATCTCGAAGATATTAAATCTATGAATGCTACCGCCGGCCGAAGTGGCCGTGCGGTTAAAGGCGCTGCAGTCTGGAACCGCAAGACCGCTGCGGTCGCAGGTTCGAATCCTGCCTCGGGCATGGATGTGTGTGATGTCCTTAGGTTAGTTAGGTTTAAGTAGTTCTAAGTTCTAGGGGACTAATGACCACAGCAGTTGAGTCCCATAGTGCTGAGAGCCATTTGAACCATTTTTTGAACCTACCTCGGGCATGGATGTTTGTGATGTCCTTAGGTTAGTTAGGTTTAACTGGTTCTAAGTTCTAGGGGACTAATGACCTCAGCAGTTGAGTCCCATAGTGCTCAGAGCCATTTTTATGAATGCTACCATTATTTTCACATAATGTCTGATTCTTCAAAACCCACTTTTTAAGAAACTAAATGTATTGTGAAACAGTTGTTAGATTGCCCAGTTTTTTAGACAGTGGCGTACGTGGTGTGGACATCAGATATTAGTCTTACAGCACGTTTCCGTACTTTGTATTATGTGTCGAATTGCCCCCAGAAAATTTTTCTATGTTATATCAAAGAGTTGGCAAACTGATGTTCAATTGCTTTTATCACCAAAGTCAGCAATTACACGTAGAACAAACGTTGTTTGAGAAGATGTGTTTTCCAATTCGAGTTCTGATCGACATGCTCATCCTAGAATTTTGAACAAACATTTTAACATATTTCCTTTCCTCCTTACTGTACTGTTGTCGATGATCATATATTTTACCTTGTACAGAATTGCATGGAACATGTTTTTTTTCTATATTAAATGATCGTCCCTTTACTGAGAACCAATCAATAATACTTTTCAATATTTCATTTGTTGTTCTTTCTGTTGGGATTCATGCTTGCACCATCAACAAAGAGCACTATTTCTTCTTTCTGACTGTAAGAGAGAAGATCATTTATATATCGTAAGAACAGCAGAAGTTCGAGAATTGAACCACGTGAACGCCAGCTTTGATTTGTCCCCATTCAGATGGACATTCATAATGTGAGCTGCATGGGTTTTCTAACATGTCCCTTTGCTTCCTTTCAGTTAAATATGAAGTGAACAACGTATTCATTGTATTTCAAAAGCCACAAACTTTCTGCAAAAGAATGTTGTGATTTGCACAGTATAGCTGCGTTCAGGTACAGCTGCCCATGCAGCTTCAACACGATACCACAGTTCATCAAGAGTAGTAACTGGCGTACTGTGACGAGCCAGTTGCTCGGCCACCATTGACCAGACGTTTTCAATTGGTGAGAGATCTGGAGAATGTGCTGGCCAGGGCAGCAGTCGAACATTTTCTGTATCTAGAAAGGCCCTTACAGGACCTGCAACATGCGGTCGTGCATTATCCTGCTGAAATGTAGGGTTTCGCAGGGATCGAATGAATGGTAGAGCCACGGGTCGTAACACATCTGAAATGTAATGTCCACTGTTCAAAGTGCCATCAATGCGAACAAGAGGTGCTCGAGACGTGTAACCAATGGCATCCTATACCATCACACCGGGTGATACGCCAGTATGGCGATGACGAATACACGCTTCCAATGTGCATTCACCGCGATGTCGCCAAACACGGATGCGACCATCATGATGCTGTAAACAGAACCTGGATTCATCCGAAAAAATGGCGTTTTGCCATTCGTGCACCCAGGTTCGTCGTCGAGTACACCATCGCAGGCGCTCCTGTCTGTCTGTCTGTGACGCAGCGTCAAGGGTAACCGCAGCCATGTTCTCCGAGCTGATAGTCCATGCTGCTGCAAACGTCGTCGAACTGTTCGTGCAGATGGTTGTTGTCTTGCAAACGTCCCCATCTGTTGACTCAGGGATCGAGACGTGGCTGCACGATCCGTTACAGCCATGCGGATAAGATGCCTGTCGTCTCGACTGCTAGTGATACGAGGCCGTTGGTACCCAGCACGGCGTTCCGTATTACCCTCCTGAACCCACCGATTCCATATTCTGCTAACAGTCGTTGGATCTCGACCAACGCGAGCAGCAATGTCGCGATACGATAAACCGTAATCGCGATAGGCTACAATCCGACCTTTATCAAAGTCGGAAACGTGATGGTGCGCATTTCTCCTCCTTACACGAGGCATCACAACGTTTCACCAGGCAACGCCGGTCAACTGCTATTTGTATATGAGGAATCGGTTGGAAACTTTCATCATGTCATCTACATCTACATTCATACTCCGCAAGCCACCCAACGGTGTGTGGCGGAGGGCACTTTACGTGCCACTGTCATTACCTCCCTTTCCTGTTCCAGTCGCGTATGGTTCGCGGGAAGAACGACTGTCTGAAAGCCTCCGTGCGCGCTCTAATCTCTCTAATTTTACATTCGTGATCTCCTCGGGAGGTATAAGTAGGGGGAAGCAATATACTCGATACCTCATCCAGAAACGCACCCTCTCGAAACCTGGCGAGCAAGCTACACCGCGATGCAGCACGTTTTAGGTGTCGCCACCGGCGCCAACCTTGTGTGAATGCTCTGAAAAGCTGATCATTTGCATATCACAGCATCTTCTTCCTGTTGGTTAAACTTCGCGTCTGTAGCACGTCATCTTCGTGGTGTAGCAATTTTAATGGCCAGTAGTGTAGATATGAAGAATAAAGGTGCAGAATGTTAATGACGTTTGGTGTATTTAAAAAGCTTTAAGAGTTTTCACATAAAAAATTCGGAGGTATTACTTTTCAGCACACCCTCGTATTTTTCTGTAATGAGTTGTTTGTAGCATCAACAACTTAGTGCCGATAATATTGATACTTTGGTTTTGTGAAACTTATGACTTAAGAATGTTATTTGGCCATTCAGTACATAATCATGTATCAAATAGAACTTCGTTGTATAAAAGTGTGTAACGGGTATAAGTGCTGGTATTTCTATTGGTGACTGGGGACCATGTACCGAACAACACTACAACAGTAATTAAGTCATTTGCAGACTAATAACTATAGTTGATTCAGATCATATATTTTCTTTAGGTAAGTTTGGACCTCCAAGTTCGTGTGGCAAGAGCAAGCTATTAATGCTTATTTTCCGCTGAGCAACAGGTCAAGTATTGAAATGTGCAGGCATGGAGGCAAAACGGTTAGTCTATACTGACGGGCATAGTCCATTTAGTGGTGCAGTTACGACTGTGCAGAAGACATTAGGCAGTAAATTATGTGACGTGTTTACGGTAAGACTGTTCAACGGACAGGAAAAACGATCAACACGCTGGTGTGTGTACTTATTAAAGCACCACGTGCAAAAATATCTCCACTTTTACCCGCTATACCCTGTATAAATATTTTTATAAACCCAAATTATAAGTCTCTGTTCTCCTCCTGAGAAAAGAGTAATTTATTGAAAAGAAATGGATGTGGTCTTCAGCCACCGAACTTGGGGGCTACTACGGCTTTCAATTGCAATGCTGTTAACAGCTACACCGCTTACCTTACTTTTCCGTATCTGGACGCCTTCTGTGTGGACGAAGTCACCGCAGGCAGAAAGCTTTGGAGACTGTTGTTACCAGGCAGTGTTTGAATACAGATCATGTAAAGGTGAGCTCTACACGAGACTGATATTTGTGCAAAAACATGGTGCAATTTATGGAAAAAAGCGGCGATATAGCACCTTTTGCGTGGCCTGGTTTCCGTGTCTACATAATAGGAGATGTGAAGATACTATGAAAGCAAATCCGCCCAATATTCACAAAAGCACTGTGGCTTAAAGACAAGATACTCACTTCTAGTTTTATATCTGGAATTGTTACAAGAGAGACAGGCATATTAGAGAGGGTGTGATGAGTACTGGGAAACAATACAGTAATAGTTACATAAAATTTCTGGCGTGCAGCCGCATAAATTTAACTTCTTCTTCTAATATTTCGGACGTATACCGTCCAGCCATCTTCAGAGTGAGCCGACGAGACTGGCGCTCCAGCACTTGCTGCGTCCTTTTAAACCCACATTCCTTACTCTTACAGAAGAAGACAAGGAAAGTTTTAAATCCATGGCTTTTCTGCCATACGTTGGAAGCCTATCGTCAAAAATAGGACGGATCCTCAGCAAACACAAAGTGAAAGTGATTTTTTCGCCCTCCACCAAAGACAGCAGCACTCCAGGAGTCCGTTATACGAGTAGATGATTTGGTTCTTCGGAAGCCCGGGGTTTACAATATCCCCTGTGAGTGTGGCCGTTCGTACATCGGACAAAGGACACGTGTAGTCCATGAGAGATGCTCAGAGCACCGCAGGTACACCCGGCTCTTGCAACCTAATAAATCGGCGATGGTAGAGCACTGTATTGACACTAGGCAGTGGCCGAGCGATTCTAGGCGCTTCAGTCCGGAACCATGCGGCTGCTACGATCGCAGGTTTGAATCCTGCCTCGGGCACGGATGTCTGTGATGTCCTTAGCTTAATTAGGTTTACGTAGTTCTAAGTTCTAGGGGACTGATGACCTTAGAAGTTAAGTCCTATGGTGCTCTGAGTCATTTGAACCATTTTGACACTGTGCACTGTATGGTGTGCGATAACGTCGAAATTTTAGCTTCAACTGGGAATCGGTAGTGAAAGAAGCAACTGAAATTCGGTTGGCGACGAATTTGATTTATAGAGGTAGCTCCTTCAGCTTGGACAAATCATGGAATCCGGCACTTTCTGTGACAAACTCACGAAAGACGTCGCGACGGTGCTGCTCGCAGTGATACATCGATATCACCGTGTGGATCGACCGTGCAGCCATAGGTCAAACTGCATGCATATGTTATACCTCCCTACCGCCGATCAATGTCTCTGGCGGGTTTTGTATTCGTGGCCGCATTCGCAGTAGCGCGGTCCGCGGGTTTAAAAGGACGATGCGAGGCCCACGAGAAAGACTGAAACGTACCCTTAGAAAAATTAATGAATTACCGTGCTGATAAACCTCTTACGTTATTTGATTTTCAAACAGCTGAGCAGAACTGAACGTACTCAGACATTTCTCTCTTTACTTATTTTGATCAACACTAAACTGACACACAATATTTTTAGCGCAACGCAATCTGACTTTCAACAATCCCTACAAAAGAATGGCCCTGACTAACAATAACCTATAACTTTCATGAATCACTTACCTCACAAAAATCTTCGTTACTCGAACTACTGCAATACAACGAGCGCCACTACTGCCAGCTAAATAAAAGATTCTAATTACTGAAGGCACTAACTACTGATAGCCATAGTTAGCAAATGAAAGATTTTGATAGAGAACAAACAATGTACTTACCTTAATAATGTTTAAAAGTCATTATATATATATATATATATATATACTCCTGGAAATTGAAATAAGAACACCGTGAATTCATTGTCCCAGGAAGGGGAAACTTTATTGACACATTCCTGGGGTCAGATACATCACATGATCACACTGACAGAACCACAGGCACATAGACACAGGCAACAGAGCATGCACAATGTCGGCACTAGTACAGTGTATATCCACCTTTCGCAGCAATGCAGGCTGCTATTCTCCCATGGAGACGATCGTAGAGATGCTGGATGTAGTCCTGTGGAACGGCTTGCCATGCCATTTCCACCTGGCGCCTCAGTTGGACCAGCGTTCGTGCTGGACGTGCAGACCGCGTGAGACGACGCTTCATCCAGTCCCAAACATGCTCAATGGGGGACAGATCCGGAGATCTTGCTGGCCAGGGTAGTTGACTTACACCTTCTAGAGCACGTTGTGTGGCACGGGATACATGCGGACGTGCATTGTCCTGTTGGAACAGCAAGGTCCCTTGCCGGTCTAGGAATGGTAGAACGATGGGTTCGATGACGGTTTGGATGTACCGTGCACTATTCAGTGTCCCCTCGACGATCACCAGTGGTGTACGGCCACTGTAGGAGATCGCTCCCCACACCATGATGCCGGGTGTTGGCCCTGTGTGCCTCCGTCGTATGCAGTCCTGATTGTGGCGCTCACCTGCACGGCGCCAAACACGCATACGACCATCATTGGCACCAAGGCAGAAGCGACTCTCATCGCTGAAGACGACACGTCTCCATTCGTCCCTCCATTCACGCCTGTCGCGACACCACTGGAGGCGGGCTGCACGATGTTGGGGCGTGAGCGGAAGACGGCCTAACGGTGTGCGGGACCGTAGCCCAGCTTCATGGAGACGGTTGTGAATGGTCCTCGCCGATACCCCAGGAGCAACAGTGTCCCTAATTTGCTGGGAAGTGGCGGTGCGGTCCCCTACGGCACTGCGTAGGATCCTACGGTCTTGGCGTGCATCCGTGCGTCGCTGCGGTCCGGTCCCAGGTCGACGGGCACGTGCACCTTCCGCCGACCACTGGCGACAACATCGATGTACCGTGGAGACCTCACGCCCCACGTGTTGAGCAATTCGGCGGTACGTCCACCCGGCCTCCCGCATGCCCACTATACGCCCTCGCTCAAAGTCCGTCAACTGCACATACGGTTCACGTCCACGCTGTCGCGGCATGCTACTAGTGTTAAAGACTGCGATGGAGCTCCGTATGCCACGGCAAACTGGCTGACACTGACGGCGGCGGTGCACAAATGCTGCGCAGCTAGCGCCATTCGACGGCCAACACCGCGGTTCCTGGTGTGTCCGCTGTGCCGTGCGTGTGATCATTGCTTGTACAGCCCTCTCGCAGTGTCCGGAGCAAGTATGGTGGGTCTGACACATCGGTGTCAATGTGTTCTTTTTTCCATTTCCAGGAGTATATGACATCCAGTCTTACAAATTTACTGTCTCTGATGGACACACGTCCAGATCATCCGCTCTCAAAACTCCGCCATCTCTCTCCCCACATCCACCACTGCTGGCGGCTGACCTCCAACTGCGCAACGCTACGCGCTGTTCACATCCAACTGCCCAACACTGCAATAGCAAACAACAATGCAAACCAGCCACAGACTGCACACAGCACAGCCAGTGATTTTCATACAGAGCGCTACTTGACGTTACCAACATAAAAACCTAAACAGCCTACTTACAAGACAGGCCGCGGCGCGTACGTCGCGAAGGTAGTCCTGCGCTCGCCCGCTCGCCCAACTCAGCAGGCAAACTACGTTTCTGCACTTGTTAACTCGTAACTAGGTGTGGACGTACAAACGAGAATTGCATATTCTACAGCAATCCACTATCATGGAGTCTTACTGTCATTAGTCCTACAATAATTGGAAATACGTGGGCCTAATTATAATACGTTACGGCTGTACTGGGGTGCAATAAAATTAAAACAGTGCCAAAATGACTATCAGTTGCATAAGGCACCGTTTCTTGTATGAAATGAGGACTGTCAAGCAAAAGAGACCAAATGGTATAAACAAGCCGTTATACCATTTGTATCGAGAACTGATCTTAAATTAAATTTTGTTGTAGTACTGTTAATCAGGAAAACTTCATAATAGCAGACTGCAGCAGAAGATGTAAATCTCGTTAGTAGGTACACGTCCAACTGCGAGTTAACAAGTTTACATACGCCGCGGTCTGTCTTTCTCGTGGGCTTCGGGACGGAGCAAGCGGTGCAGCGTCAGTCATTTCGCCTCACTGAAGATGGCTGAACGATATACAGCCGAAATATTAGAAGAAGAAGTGAAATTTATGCGGGTGTACGCTAGAAATTTTATGGAACAGCTATTGCGCAGGAAAAATATGAAGATTCACAATACAGTGATAATATTCGTAGTGACTTGTGTTACTATCTTTTACTTTACAAGTACATTGCGTCCATTCATACATATCCTTTTCTAAATAGTGTTTACCGACTAAAAGTGCATCTCTGCTATCGTAAATTTTTGTGCCGCAATTTTAATAAGAAAACGATGAAATACGACAGTAAGAGGTCGCATTGGATTGGTTTGTTTGACTTATTTAGTTTCTCGAACTTAACGATAATAAAACAAGACGAGTAACTTAATTTATACGTACACAGCTTTGTTAACTTAATTGCAAGACTGACTGACGCTAAATGTCTTGTTAGTTTCGTTCTTGCTCTAAAAGTAAAGTTGCACTCTTCCAAGTCAAATCTCGCTAGGCATTACAAATTCAATTAAAAGAGATTTTCTGAGTTCGTATCTTCTGGAATGGGAACCTATTTCCGTAGAAAGTATTATTTATTTTCAGATGGAAAATAATCGAGGTGAGTTTGTACTGGTTCCTGATCCCGCTGTAAATGCTGACACTGTAGTTTAGTGGAAAATACTGAGTTATCAAAACGATTACTAAAGTAAAAGTTAATTGAGGTGATAAATGTTTGTTTCTGCGTAGAATCATCCCCTATCCATAAATTCCACTGAATGCTCAGGAATAACAACGACAGCCTTGCAACAGTGAAGCGGGTTTTCCGTTCGATTATCTTATATTAAAAATTCAGTTTCATCAAAGCAGTTCTTAAAAATGTTTAAGTATAACATTTTATTTCTTTGTTGTAGAAATATATACCATCAGCCGTTACTTTTGGAAACTTTATATAGGTTACTAGTTTCAGCGCCTCAGTAGCGTCTTCTTCAGGTCCCATGGCATCGAACGTCAAGAGCATACCAGTCTTATGTGTACGTACTCGATTCCGTAGAAGTCTTTCAACCAGTTTGTGCCTCCCTCACGAGTAACAACGACTCATGTACTCATGTGTTGGTACATGAGTGGAAGGCACATACTAGTTCAAAGACTTATACGGAATCCAGTATGTACCCATAAGACTGGCATACTCTGGACGTTCGATGTGCTGGAGCCTGAATAAGAGGCTAGTGAGGCGTTGAAACTAGTACCCTAAATACAGTTTCCAAAAACAACGGCTAATATATATGTTTCTACAACAGTCCGACCGTCTGCTGTTCCTCAATCCATATTTCTCATTATTTTATAATTCTTTTCGAGTGTATTGATTACGCTGCGCCCGCATCTCGTGGTCGTGCGGTAGCGTTCTCGCTTCCCACGCCCGGGTTCCCGGGTTCGATTCCCGGCGGGGTCAGGGATTTTCTCTGCCTCGTGATGGCTGGGTGTTGTGTGCTGTCCTTAGGTTAGTTGGGTTTAAGTAGTTCTAAGTTCTAGGGGACTTATGACCACAGCAGTTGAGTCCCATAGTGCTCAGAGCCATTTGAACCATTTTGATTACGCTGCGATAATATCTCAAGGTTGGAGAAAGGACACGCAAATTGATAAACGCGCCCAACTACACTTAAGGTAGACGATAAAAGTTCACGATACTTACAGAAAATAGAGAACAAGGTCGTTACAACTCGAGTCGCTGTGTGTGTGTGTGTGTGTGTGTGTATGCGACTGCACGAGCTTGGCAGGCAGGCAGGGTGGGTGGCTGAGTTCTGGATGCCCCACGCGGTCCCCCCCCCCCCAAAAAAAAATATAGGGTTAAAGGCAACGAACTGCAGTGTTAAAGGACATGGGTTTCCAAGCTTTTCCACTGACGGAACACTTTCAAAATCCTGGTAGTTTGAAAGAAAAATATGACAAAAACTTGTTTTATTCACTCATTACTTCAGTTTTAAATGAAAACTAACAACACAGGAATCATAATAAAATTAAAAAAATATATTAGTATCGTCAGAATGTCGAGAAAACGCCATGCTATTAATAGCTTTTGGCGGAGCAATTCAGTTCCCGCAGAACACCAGTTTCCACGGAACACAGTTTGTGAAACCCTGCCGCAGGATGACGGAGTAAATATAAATTTCACATCACCAAGGGACTTCCAGTATTGCTTTGTTGGTATGAAAGCTTGGTATCAATGCTGAGAAAACGACTGGTGGGTCTGTAGAGAGAGAAACCTAACGGGAACTACTGGTAAACGATGTTCAAGAGAGGAGAGTTTTCTGAACGGTAACATGAGACAGGACTTAAAAACAGAGGCAGTTAACTCTAGAATGCAAGAGTACAGGCAGAGGTGGGGACTGTCGGTCGAAAAGATGGAAAAGTGCAGGCTTCCAGAGGCCACGTCTGTGCTACTCACCTACAATAAAATGGGACGTCGGAAGACCGAGGAGATGCTGTCAGGACAGAAGAGGTTCTAGCTGAAACCTTGAAATAAAGAACTGTCACAAAAGGAAGAAAGAGGGAGATTTCCACACGACACTTCTACGGTTCTGCGCTCAGCATAATTATGTCGTTTGTTGGGGAAAGGCGGTGGCGCAATGTAGACACGTACGTTAGGGAGGTTTCAGGGCATTTCAAGAGCTCTGTTTCTTTTGACACCGTTCTCCGAAAGGAAAACATGTGATTGTAAGATGTGGTCGGCACGGAAACAGACTACCTCACGCCTGTCTGAATTAGGCCCCACGGGTTGTCGCAATACTGCATCAACGACTGCACTTTTCCTGTTCGGTTGGAAATGAATAAGTTGGAAACATTAGGACATAACATAAGATTTTCAGCCGAAAATTTAAGCACCTTCGGTTCACGTTACGTCAGGAATGAAGGAGGAAGAAGTGTCCTGCAGGAAGGGTTTGCTTTAATGGAGACTCACTTCCAAGCAACGGTGACTTAATATCTTCCAGGAAATGAGATGGTTGGTCGTGCGTTGGTTCGTGTTATCTGCACAGCCTTTCTACGAAGGTTAAGCAATGTGAAAACTTTTTCTGCAGATCGTGTGTACTGCATATCACAAGAGGAAATGTATTCCGGGTGGTAACGGAAACGCTCATTTGAAGCAAAAACGATGTCTATATATGTGGGAGGAAGTTTAGTGCTTAACGTCTCGTCGACATCGAGGTCATTACAGTACAGACATGGAACGGGAGACGAGCAAAACGCTCGGATTAAAAAGAACGTAAGACAAGGTTGCTGCCTTCAGCCTCTGCTCTTCAACTTGTGTATCGAAAAAGCAGTTTTATTAATTTAGTCGTATCCCCCCCCGCGTCGGGCAGGCCGGTCGCCAGGTACCGGTCTTTCAGTTTGACGCCACTTCGGCGCCTGGAGTCGATGAGGATGAAAGGATGATGATGAGGACAGCACAACACCCAGTCCCTGGGCGGAGAAAATTCCCCGACCCAGCCGGGAATCGAACCCGGGCCCAGAGGATTGACAATCCATCACGCTGACCATCCAACTACCGGGGGTGGACGAAAAAACAGTGGAGGAAATAAGACAGAAGTTCTGGGTGAAAGGCTGTCACTTAGATTCGCTGATGAAATCGGTATAAGTGAGGAAGAGCATCAGAACTTGTTGAATGGCATAATCTGTCTACTGAGCACGGAACAAAGACTGAGTGATAGTAAGGGGAAATAGCAGAATGACAACAGCGATAAACTACACGACAAAACTGAGCGCCACGTAGTCGACGAAGTAAAAGAATTCTGCCGGCTTGGAAGCAAAAAATTCATGACGGCGAAGTTAGGCTGTCATGAGAGGCATACTAGGATAGGAAAAGGCAGCATTCCTCACCAAATAATTCTGTGAATATGAAAGAAATTTCAGAGAATGTAAGTCTGGAGGATAGCAGAGTGTGGTAGAGAATCACGGATTGTTGGGAACAAAAAGAAGGTATAATGTTTCTGAAACCTGCCACATTATTCACAGAGGCTCATTTGGAGTATGTATACGAGGTGTGGCTAGAAAAAAACCGGACTAGTACTGGTGAAACAATAAAACGAATGCAATAAGGCTGAAAGCCGGTGGCCTGTCACGTGACTCTCGCTCCGCCTACTGCTCGAGTTTCATCTGCCTCCTGCACTCAGTCTGCCCGTGGCGTCTGTTTTAAGTAGTTGACGTTTTGTCTGTGCGTCGGAAAATGTTGAGTGTACAGAAAGAACAGCGTGTTAACATCAAATTTTGTTTCAAACTAGGAAAATCTGCAAGTGAAACGTTTGTAATGTTACAACAAGTGTACAGCGATGATTGTTTATCGCGAACACAAGTGTTTGAGTGGTTTAAACGATTTAAAGATGGCCGCGAAGACACCAGTGATGACACTCGCACTGGCAGACCATTGTCAGCAAAAACTGATGCAAACATTGAAAAAATCGGTAAACTTGTTCGACAAGATCGCCGTTTAACAATCAGAGCAGTGTCTGAGTTAACAGGAGTTGACAAGGATTACCGATTTACCCATTTTTTCAATGTTTGCATCAGTTTTTGCTGACAATGGTCTGCCAGTGCGAGTGTCATCACTGGTGTCTTCGCGGCCATCTTTAAATCGTTTAAACCACTCAAACACTTGTCTTCGCGATAAACAATCATCGCCGTACACTTGTTGTAACAATACAAACGTTTCACTTGCAGATTTTCCTAGTTTGAAACAAAATTTGATGTTAACACGCTGTTCTTTCTCTACACTCAACATGTTCCGACGCACAGACAAAACGTCAACTACTTAAAACAGACGCCACGGGCAGACTGAGTGCAGGAGGCAGATGAAACTCGAGCAGTAGGCGGAGCGAGAGTCACGTGACAGGCCACGCGACTTTCAGCCTTATTGCATTCGTTTTATTGTTTCACCAGTACTACTCCGGTTTTTTTTCTAGCCACACCTCGTACATGGTTTACCGATTTTTACAAATTACTTTTGATCCCTTTAGAAAAATGTTTTGTCAAACACTGAAAAAACTGTGTTAACGGGACGATTGTCTGGTCACAACATTTTCCCACAAAGCTAAATGCTTAAGTTAGAGGCGCGCGGAGTGGCCGTGCTGTTTGAGGCGCCACGTCACGGATTGCGCGGCCCCTCCCGCCGGAGGTTCGAGTCCTCCCTCGGGCATAGGTGTGTGTTTCGTTCTTAGCATCAGTTAGTTTAAGTAGTGTTTAAACCTAGCGACCGATGACCTCAGCAGTTTGGTCCCTTAGGAAATCACACACATTTCAACAGTTTTTTCTTAAGTTAGAGTATTGGATCTAAATCAGAAGTAATTTAGGAAATAAGCATCGGATTGCTTAAACATTGTCAAGAGAATTATTTTTCAATAAATGAAATATCACAAGATCGGAACTTTTTTATTTGTCTATTATTTAAGCCTTTATCATGTAAGTACTTCAGACAAGAACTTAGTCACTCGCAGAAGCGACCATGCTGATACTATGAAACACTGACTCTAGGCTCGACAATGAGCTCCATTTGGCGAAGAACAGATTCTTCAAGTCTCGTCCGTACGCCATGTCTAGCCACTCATTGATAATGAAGCTACGAAATTGAACGGATGTTGACTGCTACATTTTACTCGCTATACCAAATAATCTCTGGCTTTTCTATGACGGTAGGATAACGAGTCAGTTGAATCGCAGCAGGGAGCCAGACTGTTCGTCAAACCAGAAACGTGTGTGCGCAGCCCTCTGATCACATCTGTTGCCGTCTTGGAAGACGCTACTTTCCGCTGCATACTCATCATAAAGATTGTAAGGGTTTTGTTTTATGCAGAAAACTGTAATTTTGGTAATATTTTGGGTGTCACGCGGCAAAGTAAAGCACCAATAGCATCTGAGTAATAATGGGCAACATCTCTGCCAAAGAGGTTGCACTGCGAGGGACTGTTAGTAGGATCTTTGCTTGTGAGTGGGTGAGTGGAGTGCAGTCTTGGAGAGAGAGAGAGAGGAGTCGAATTGTATCTTCTTATGGAGTAGGAAGTGGTTAGGCTGTGCTGTGTACTGGCAGTAATTTTCTTGTATTATTGTTCATTGCTCGAGAGATATTTTCTAAATTCATTCAGAAGACTTCAAAAGGTACTGTAATAGCGCATTTGCCGAGACATCCAGGCGTAGAAATTAATTTGGGCAGCGATTAAGAATTGGAGATTTTTATGACAACGTAAAATGTGTGATTTACTGATTTTTCTTCAAAGATAGATAGCATATGTGTCTGTAAGAAAGTAAAGAGAATTTGTTCAAGTTTTTCTGCTATTAATGTAAAGTGAATTTCTTATATTTCAAGTATTAAAATATTTTGTCTTAGTGATGTAAAGTTTTGTTAATACAGTTACTTTATTGCTTTTCCATCAATCGCCATTCCTTTAATTTCAAGTTTCACATATAAAATTTCGCTTTCCCGAATTTCTCAGTGACAGAACTTTAATTGTCAACGATCATTGTAGTAGTGCGTTCTGTTAGCACAGAAGTTTTGTGGATGTCTCTGTAGTTCAAAGCATGCATTACACATCGCGTTGGTAGTAGTTCGAACTTTTATTTTTTAACTAACATAGCAGCAGCAGCCGCAGAAGTTTGCAGATAGCAGCAGCACAGCATTTATTCATTGCGCAAATAGGTAGACCATTTATAACTTACGGGTGATACAATCAACATTTCAACAGTGACACACTCGTACTTTTCAGACAGGGCACTACTGGTAGTTACTTATATTTCATATTTTTCTCACTGTCTGATTGCTTGTATTATTGCTAACAGGACAGTTTTATTAAATTAAACTGAATATGTACTCTCGCCACGAGCGTTGCAGTACACAGTTTAATGTTACATCTCTGACTAACTTTTGCACTGCTGATCACCTTTCAAGAATTGCGAGATTACTTATGAACTTAAATACGAGCTTAACTGTTTCTCTAATCACCAATTTCACATTACCACACAGACAAAATACCAGTAAATACACTCCTGGAAATGGAAAAAAGAACACATTGACACCGGTGTGTCAGACCCACCATACTTGCTCCGGACACTGCGAGAGGGCTGTACAAGCAATGATCACACGCACGGCACAGCGGACACACCAGGAACCGAGGTGTTGGCCGTCGAATGGCGCTAGCTGCGCAGCATTTGTGCACCGCCGCCGTCAGTGTCAGCCAGTTTGCCGTGGCATACGGAGCTCCATCGCAGTCTTTAACACTGGTAGCATGCCGCGACAGCGTGGACGTGAACCGTATGTGCAGTTGACGGACTTTGAGCGAGGGCGTATAGTGGGCATGCGGGAGGCCGGGTGGACGTACCGCCGAATTGCTCAACACGTGGGGCGTGAGGTCTCCACAGTACATCGATGTTGTCGCCAGTGGTCGACGGAAGGTGCACGTGCCCGTCGACCTGGGACCGGACCGCAGCGACGCACGGATGCACGCCAAGACCGTAGGATCCTACGCAGTGCCGTAGGGGACCGCACCGCCACTTCCCAGCAAATTAGGGACACTGTTGCTCCTGGGGTATCGGCGAGGACCATTCGCAACCGTCTCCATGAAGCTGGGCTACGGTCCCGCACACCGTTAGGCCGTCTTCCGCTCACGCCCCAACATCGTGCAGCCCGCCTCCAGTGGTGTCGCGACAGGCGTGAATGGAGGGACGAATGGAGACGTGTCGTCTTCAGCGATGAGAGTCGCTTCTGCCTTGGTGCCAATGATGGTCGTATGCGTGTTTGGCGCCGTGCAGGTGAGCGCCACAATCGGGACTGCATACGACCGAGGCACACAGGGCCAACACCCGGCATCATGGTGTGGGGAGCGATCTCCTACACTGGCCGTACACCACTGGTGATCGTCGAGGGGACACTGAATAGTGCACGGTACATCAAAACCGTCATCGAACCCATCGTTCTACCATTCCTAGACCGGCAAGGGAACTTGCTGTTCCAACAGGACAATGCACGTCCGCATGTATCCCGTGCCACCCAACGTGCTCTAGAAGGTGTAAGTCAACTACCCTGGCCAGCAAGATCTCCGGATCTGTCCGCCATTGAGCATGTTTGGGACTGGATGAAGCGTCGTCTCACGCGGTCTGCACGTCCAGCACGAACGCTGGTCCAACTGAGGCGCCAGGTGGAAATGGCATGGCAAGCCGTTCCACAGGACTACATCCAGCATCTCTACGATCGTCTCCATGGGAGAATAGCAGCCTGCATTGCTGCGAAAGGTGGATATACACTGTACTAGTGCCGACATTGTGCATGCTCTGTTGCCTGTGTCTATGTGCCTGTGGTTCTGTCAGTGTGATCATGTGATGTATCTGACCCCAGGAATGTGTCAATAAAGTTTCCCCTTCCTGGGACAATGAATTCACGGTGTTCTTATTTCAGTTTCCAGGAGTGTATAACTATACGTTACTAAACAACGAAATCTACTTACCGACTTTCAAAGATGGAGAAGAAAGGGCAAACCTCCGTAACCGACAATGTTGAAATTAACTCCCTGGTTCATGTTCACGTAACCTGAATGAATGGACCCAAGTCATGGTGCGAAAACATCCCAAAACATCATGGAATCTTTTTCCAGCCTGAACTCAAATACGTGTTAAACACTTCGCTGGACCGTCGCTGCGCTCACCGCCTTCTAGCTTTTGGAAAGACTCAAAATAGTGACTTGTGGCACTGCATTACTCACCTCCTGCCCATTTTCTATGCAATTTGAACCGTTGAAGATGTGCAGCTTGAAAGTTGTCTTGGCCATTTGGGACTTTCGTGTCTTCCCATTATATTTTGTTTCTAAGAGACGACGATATTTATCTTTGCAACACTTCAAGCGAGTCTGCTATAATCAGTTTCGACTAAGGGATACAAGCACTGTAGCAACGTATTCGCATGGTCTCTGGTGCAGTTTTACGTCTTTGCTTTCGATTAATCGGAATCGTTCGCTGGCTGCAGCCCAATGAGATCCTTCTTGCTTGAAAGAGATTCCGTCATTATATTCCTATTCGAGTCTTTTGTGTGTGCTGCTTCGGGTTCATTTGCATGCTAGTCGGTGGAGTTGTGTTAAGTTGGCTATTCATTCTGCTGTTGCGTGCATAAACAAACTCTTGAGTCTGAGATATTATTATCGTGAGTGGTGCTACTGGCGCCAGAGAAGATTTTTATATTAATCGAGGATGTCTGGTAATTTTTCTTTTTGCCGCGCGTAGTTGTTGCTGGAGGGATTTTGTCAGATTTGTGTTTGCGTACAGTGAAAGTAATATTAGCATCTTTGTTCTGACGAACTAGTTGATTATTGATTAAAGGTATTGTGGAATAATTAAAGTTTTTGCTAATCAAACCGTCAGAGCAAAGCTTGTCAGTGTGTAAATCTTTAATTTTCAGAATATAGCAAATTAAAAGTTTTTATTGAGTCTTTTCATTTTTTACACCTCTCGAAGCTTGTTGACTAAACGCGACCTGATCATTTAATTTCTATAAAAAAGAAAAAGGGGAGTAGTTTGCATCAGTAGTTGTGACGATGTAATGCACTCTGCTTGAATCGCAGTATTTCTTTTGAACTATATTAGCATGTTGCGGCGTGCAAAATATTCACGTTATTGCAGCGGCAGAGGTGGTAAGTTTTCTATTGCGTGCAGGAGCATTACAGTGTAAGAGAATATTTTATAAATCGCAGTCAGATACAAAAGAACTTATTTTTCATGATTTATAGGAAGAGTAATTAATTTCAGTTTTTTGTTCTCTAACAGAATACTGGCATGTCCGATAGTAGGATATTCCAGAAAATGATTGACTACTGACATGTCGGAATAAGGGTTTTCATAATACAAGTTGTATGGCTACATATCAGATTTCTGGATATCGATAATAAAGTTTCAGTAGATAGCGTAGCATTTTTAGACAAAAAGTGTAGATAACGATAACATTGACTGAGATAGAGTTTTACACGTTTTATAAACGTCCCCTTTGAACAATTATACATGACTATGCTTAAACCGACACACAATATATTTTAGCGCAACGCAATCTGACTTTCAAAAATCCCTACAAAAGAATGGCCCTAACTAACATTAAACTATACGTTTCACAAATCACCTACCTCACAAAAATCTTCGTTACTCGAACTACTGCAATACAGCGAGCGCCACTACTGCCAGCTAAATAAAAGATTCAAACTACTGAAGGCACTAACTACTGATAGGCATAGTTAGCAAATGAAAGATTTTGATAGAGAACAAACAATGTATTTACCTTAATAGTATTCAAAAGTCATAATACATATAGCAGTTCATGACATTCATTCTTACAAATGTACTGTTTCTGATGGACACACGTCCAGATCATCCGCTCTCAAAAATCCAGCATCTCACTTCCCCACATCCACCACTGCTGGCGGCTCACCTCCAACTGCGCAACGCTATGCGCTGTTAACATCCAGCTGCCGAACACTACAATAGCCAACAACAATGCAAACCAGCCACAGACTGCACACAGCACAGCCAGTGATTTTCATACAGAGCGCAACATGGCGTTACCAATTAAAAAAACTAAACAACCTACTTACATAGCCCCCATGCTCTCCACAAAAAAATTTACAAATTGTTTTGGGCAGTGGCCAATAATGATCTGATAAAATTTTTCATAATTACAATAACAAAAGATATCAAATGCACACACTTATTTATACAATATTGGTCAAAAGCCAAAATTTTCTCACAGTCCATAAAGACAGTCCTGATCGTTCATCACAGTAAAATAGCAGTGTTTTTCTCAATGTCTGAGCAGTAAAAGAAAATGCACACGGAAGTAGTGGATTTCCATGCAGTCTTGAAGAAGTAGTGTTGTCCCTCCTACGGAAAGACAGTGTTGACTCGCGACATGCAGGCAGGTAATGGGCCACAACAGAGCAAACCCACAGCAGAGTCAGTCGAAGTTTTGAAGAATATTGGTAGGTAGGTCATCACAGAACAGACCAACTGTAGTCCTGGTAGAGATTATGGTATTGGTGGGCCACCACAGGTGCAGACCCACTGCAGTCCTTGTAGAAATAATGGTACTGGTGAGTCAGCAAAGGTGTAGACCCACTGTAGTCATTGTAGAAATAATGGTATTGGTGGGTCATCAAAGGTGCAGACCCACTGAGGTCCTTGTAGAAATAATGGTATTGGTGGGCCATCAAAGATGCAAACCAATTGTAGTCCTTGTAGAGACGGCCAGCAGCCATCTGTTGCGACTGTGCAGGTGCACAATCACCATCGAAGAGTCCTGCGGAGAATATAGCAAGTCCATAAACCACCACTTGTGCACTCACAAAGTTTTTCTTTAATTGTCCTTAGAACCAGCAATGCTGTTAACCAGTCCCTTGCTGAATTATTAACACACGTGCAAACACTATCAGTCCCTACTTCTCACATATTGTCCATATACTATAACCAACAGAAACGTGTGAAGTGAAATGTAGCTTAAGAGTTACTTAATTTGATGAACTGGTGCCAATTACAATTTTATAACATAAGAATACAATAACAAAGGTACAAAATACATCATTAAAGAACATAACAACACAGATAACATTTGTAGTAAAACAGGCTTTACAAAAGAATAGAAATAAACATGTACATCAGTGTTACAAGAATTATGACATAAGTACATACATAAAGATCAGAATAACTATTGAAACATCAACTTCACATATGAGCAACAAAACAGAATAAATAATGTCTAAACATCTTTACAAAGTAAATAACATATTATCAGAAAAATTCTACAATGTAACTCTCATCAGATAAACACATAAAGACAGGAAGAACACAAATACCCAAGGGTACACAAACACATAGTGGGATAACACAAGGAAAGGACAGGGTTTGTTTTACTGCAATATTTTGCAAACAAAACTTTCTTTACTTCTCGGAGATCTCCCTTCGTTCATCATTATTTCCAAAAAGTCCTATCTATACCTGCTTTCTGTACTTTATTCGTATAACTTCTCAATGCATTTATTCCAATTCATCGCAACTCATTCTCTTATATAGTCTACCCCCTCTTAAGCTACCTTAAATCTACTGAGCTCAGATACAAAACTAAGGGACGAGGCAATGCAGCAGCACAAAACAATTAACACAAACAGCAATGACAAAAAATGCAAATTGGCAAAGCTAGCAGCAGCAAATCTAAATTAGCAGAGCAAATGCAACGTTGCAACTAATATAAGGCAATGTGCAGCAAATAAGAAAAATAAATCAGTAGTAAAACTGGCTTAACAGAGTAATACAAAGTGAAATTCAGTAGCACTATGCCTGGCAAACAGCAGCAGCAAATGCAATAACTTATATCTAAACATGACAAAGCTCAAGCAGAAAAAATATTACACTTAAGATGGCCATGTCTAATACCTATGTCACATCTTAACACTAGAGTGATGCATCACAATAACTTACTCTAGCAGACAAGTTACCAAATCGTAAAAAAATTATTTATGCAATTCCTGTGAAGGGAAATATCTTTTTGTGCTCCCTCGTTTTTTTTTATTTGAAGTAGATCATAAAATTATTGTTTAATGCATCTGAAGACAGAAAATATTTGCATTAGTACATCTATTAAATTTTATTTTAACCAATGCTGCAGTGCAGCTAGAAACCAGATATTAAACAAAATGAGCAAATCTCTCAACTAGAAAGACAATAGATGTAAAATGTTTCTCATCATTTCATTAGGCATTTTAGTAAATATCATAAATTAAGAGCTCCTCAGTGTAATTATATGTTTTCAAGTTTGAGCGTGTCGTATTTGCGATGCTTTCTACAAAGAAATGTCAATAGCGAGAATAATGGCCTCTTTCTTCTCCACCTAATGGCTTTTTCTCAAGGTGGCTGGCACACCTGGCCGCTCACAACGCATTACGTCACGGTCACTTACCTTTCTTACCGAAATATTTACGACAGCAGTTTTCGCTACAGTGACAGTCTCATATAAAAATTTCACAGGTCGAAAATTTGCTTTACAAATGTGTAGAAAGAAAATACTGTGAATATAACAGGGTCCAAAAAATTTTCGCCAGCATTGTGATAAATTCACGCATATACACACATTTCATAACTCTTAAAGTATGATTCTTGGTTTCCAACATCCTTTTTCACAAACCAGAGACCCTAACTACTACTCCTTATTCCTTACCTTATTACACATGTACATATTCATATTCATCAACACATCTTCAATATTTCATCATAATGAATACATAGCATAATCAGATTCCTCATATAGCATCATCTCATTGATCATAAACATACCTCAAAAGCATAAGACACATCGTCGTCATAATAATAACACCATAACACCTCAGCCAAATCTCAAAAACGTCGTAGCTTTCTGCAATAATTTCAAAACCTAAAAAAAATTCTCTGCTCATTTCAATAGTGTCATCTACCGCAAACGTACTTTAAAAATCATGATCCTATACCAAATACATCATTCAAAGCTCTCATAATATCACAATGGTTCCGAAGAAGTATTAACAGTTCACAAAGTACAGAGAAAATACAATTTCATAAGTGTGAAGTTATCCAACTTTGTGATTGCGTAAACATCTGTCACAGACATAGTAAAAAAATGTTTCTTTCTCTGTTAAATAATCAGATAGCTGTGTAATTCTGTGTTAGAGAAATATGGTACCGATGTGTAAAGTTGTATAAGCAAATACCATATTAGCTAGGGCTCCTTGTGCTTGCCGGACACATGGTACACAAAGTAAGCGTGTACCCCCCTGAGGATTAATGTAATTATACCCTCAGGCGTTACAGATTACAGCAATGGAATGAAATGTATCACAGAAAACTTTCTTTGTAATTCAAAAATCTTAAAAAATAAATGGTTCAAGTACAAAATTAATCACTCAAATGCGTGTCCTGTAGCGCTAAATGTGCGTCTTGCTGTAAGATAATTCTGTGGAAGTGTCGTAGTTATCGTCCTCTGTAAGCAAAGTTCTGCTGAAGTCAATGTAATTACCTCATCATAAACGAAAGTGAAATTCTTTGCATATAGATATTGTAGTTATTACGTACCTTACCGTGATCAAGAAAGTACTATAATGTAACGTATTGTTGTGCTATGGAAAAGGCTGTCTCACTGTAGCTATACCACAAAAGTTACTATTAAAACATGTTTTACTTTCCAGAAGAATTCAGAAAAACTGTGCAGATATAAAACAGATACACCGCAAAAGCAACAATGTAAATTGTGTCACATATTAGTAGCGTCATGATATAATCGTGTAGCTATCAAAGAAACCAAATGCTAAGTCATCTTTAATCTCACTGAATGTACTTCAAATAAAGAGTATCTTTTCAAGTAAACCAAAATGCTGCATTAAAATCTCATTAGCTGTATATGTTCTAAGTATGTAAGCCTTATAGTCGTTACGTAATCGTGCAATTAACGAGCAAGAATGTACACACACAATAACACTGTGTCCTCTGTTCGCTATAACAATGCATTCGTAATTTCTATTTAAATAAGTTCTCTTGGTTCTTGACTGGATATTTAACTTCAAACATTGCAGATTATCTTTCAATAAACGGTTTCACATGTGAAATGTGGTGTAAACCTTTACTCTTCCTAGTACACAGAGTTTCAACTTCAACGCAATTATCATATTGTGTACATCGGTAAGGAATGCTAAAATTTTTCTCAAGGTTAGCGTCTTATGTTATTTTTCTCAGAGCCAGCCGGCGCACGTGGCTGCCTGCGGTGCAAGTCATTGTCTGCTATCTCTTTGTTGGCGCGCGTCGTTATTGGGATTAGGAGATCTAACTTCTACAAATTCACTTTGTCGAGAGGGCCCTGCCCTGTTTGAATCCCGCCAGTTCTGATGAAATTCAGATCTGTCGTTATGATTATATCATCTGTCGTGATGTCGGTAGTTCCTGTAGTTTCTTTCTTGTCGGTTAAGTGGTGGAGAATTTCTCCCTGAATTATCACTGCACGGTGGACCGTTGCATCTGAAGTTATTCTGTCTCCCGTAATAATAATTGTTTTGGTTCCCATATTGTCTGTTTCTATGGTTGTCCTGTGATAGTCATTACTGTGGAAATGCGATCTTTCTCTGTAATTATTTTTACTCTGCCAACGGTTGTCATACGGGTGGTGTCTGTTTTGGTCACGATTTGTGTTGCGAGAATAGCCTTGTCGTGTCCAGTTATTATTTCTTTCATCATACTGTAGAATTGTGACGGATGTGACCTGTAATTGTTGTGTTCCTGTTTTCGCGTCGCGCGATTGTCAGTGTCAATTTCCAATTCTTGTAACAGTCCCAGAAAAGCTTCAATGTCGTCTTTGCAATGTCCTGCCAAAATAGTATGTCGTAAATGTTCAGGGAATTTGATTAAGCAAATGTGGATGAGTTCTGAGGGGCTGTAAGTGTTTGACAGGTACTGATTCTTGTGCAACATGTCTTCAAAATATTTCACAAGACTGGAAAAATCAGATTGTTCGAAATGTTTCATCATTATGATGCTATGTTTTACTCGGTCTTGTGTGGCTTGAGACCAATATGTTGAGAGGTAGGTATGATAAAATTCTCCTGCACTGTGGCAATTGTGAATGACCGATCGCATTCTCACAGCTGGTTCATTCTCTAAGAAGCCACACATAAATTCTAATCTGTGTTCTAATGACCAGTTGGGAGGAAAACAATGAGAGAATTGATGGAGCCACGCTTGTGGATGAATGTCGTTGCCAGAATTCTTAAATGTTTTGAATTTACGTGTAGTAATGAACAGCTTATAGTCAAAATCATCGTGTCGGCGAGTCGCATATCGGTCATTGTTACGTCGTGTCGGCGGTTCCACCTCAAAATTCGGTGCACCTTGCCAATTTCTTTCATAATCTCCGAAATGCCCTGTGTTATTATTTTGTGGCTTTTCCGTATTTCTAAGTGCCTCTTCCCGTGTTGGAGCGCGAGTGTCCTCTGAAATATGTAATTCTTGTATTACTTGTGCCAACTGATCTTGTACTTCCCGAATTTCTCTTTGATGTTGCGTATTAATTTGATTCTGATTTTGTTTGAATTTCCTAATTTGTTTGTACTCTTCTGTGTCATTAACGACTACCAGTCTTGCGTCATTCACATTATCATCTACCTTCGTAGATAAGTTAGTGAACTGATCCGACAGTTCGGCTACTTTCTCCGATAGTGTACTTATTTCCTCAGTGTGTTTTTCTGAACCAATTTGCAGAATGTCCATTTGTGTTGAAATCGTATCTACTGTGTCCTTTAAGTTTTCCTGAGTTTTTGCAAGTTGTGTAACCCAATCGGTAGATGCAACTGAGTCAATTTTAGCTTGCAAGGTCTCATGATTTTCATGAACAATAGTTGGAGTTCTTTTATGGCTGCTTCGTGATTCTGTAATGTATTTTCATGCCGCGAAAAAATAGGTTGGAAATGCTCACAAATTTGTGTTTTTACGTCATTACAGACTTTTTGACATTTCGATTCGATGTTATGTAACTCAGTAGTTAAGTCTTCACGTGTTTGTTCAAGCGTATGTTCCACTGAGTCTAACTTTTGAAGCTTTTGTTCCATTGCGTCTAACTGTTGCTGCGTTTGTCTCTGGTGTTGTTCCATTGTGTCTAACTTTTGAAGCTTTTGCTGTGTTTGTCTTTGATTTTGTTCCATTGTGTCTAACTTTTGAAGATTTTGTCCCATTTGTTTCTGATTTTGTTCAAGCGTTGTGTCTAACTTTCGTAGCCTTTGTCCCATTTGTTGCAATAACTGTAATAACAATGCACTGGTGTCTGAAACATGGTCGTCAGTGCTTTTCGGCAGTGAAGTTGCACCGGCAACATTCACATTTTGACAAGCAGAAAATGTGTCTTGACTTATTTGAGAAAACGGTGAGGACCCAAAACCTGAATCTACAGAATTTGCGAGATTGTGTCCTGTCATTTCGGATTCCTGAGGCGAGCTGTTGCCGACCGATCGATCGATAATGCTTCCCTGTTCACTAATTGTTTCACTGTCTACGCCATTATTTGCCGCCCGCTCCATTTCTCTATGTACAATTACCAAATTACTACTTCGAATGTCTGTTAATTCATTACACAGTGGTGCTGATAAGCTACGCTCGTTGTCACTATTATTTCTCAGTTTACTTTGGAGCCAAGTGTTACGTTTTTCACACGCCATTATTGTCACAATAATTCACACGATAACACAGAAAAGCACAATTTGAAGAGCAAAAATAAGAAAACACATTAACATAACACTGAAAATAATATCTAGTTAACCGCAAGCGCAGCTGCGAAATACTTGGTACAAATCTACATGCATGCCACAACTGTTTTACTGTACCACAATGAAAGACTGCAACTACAAAGGAGATTCTCTCTACAATTACGCGCTAGCAATAAACAAAAGCTACACTAATTACACAAACTACAAGAAAAAATCAGAAGATTCCAGTGAGGTATCCTCGGCTAAGGGTCGACATATGAAACGTCCCGTTTGAACAATTATACATGACTGTGCTTAAACTGACACACAATATTTTTTAGCGCAACGCAATCTGACTTTCAAAAATCCCTACAAAAGAATGGCCCTGACTAACATTAACCTATACGTTTCACAAATCACTTACCTCTAAAAAAATGGTTAAAATGGCTCTAAGCACTATGGGACTCAACTGCTGTGGTCATCAGTCCCCTAGACTTAGAACTACTTAAACGTAACTAACCTAAGGACATCACACACATCCATGCCCGAGGCAGGATTCGAACCTGCGACCGTAGCAGTCGCACGGTTCCGGACTGCGCGCCTGGAACCGCGAGACCACCGCGGCCGGCTCACTTACCTCACAAAAATCTTCGTTACTCGAACTACTGCAATACAGCGAGCGCCACTACTGCCAGCTAAATAACAGATTCAAACTACTGAAGGCACTAACTACTGATAGGCATAGTTAGCAAATGAAAGATTTTGATAGAGAACAAACAATGTATTTACCTTAATAGTGTTCAAAAGTCATAATATATACATCAGTTCCATTCTTACTAATGTACTGTTTCTGATGGACACACGTCCAGATCATCCGCTCTCAAAAATCCGGCATCTCACTTTCCCACATCCACCACTGCTGGCGGCTCACCTCCAACTGCGCAACGCTACGCGCTATTAACATCCAGCTGCCCAACACTACAATAGCCAACAACAATGCAAACCAGCCACAGACTGCACACAGCACAGCCAGTGATTTTCATACAGAGCGCTACATGGCGTTACCAATAAAAAAACCTAAACAGCCTACTTACAGTTTCTGTACGTCTGTTGCCGTAATAATAATTTGCGATGGTAAAACTTTCAAGGTTTGTTGCATCACAGGCGTCAGGTATGCCTGACGTCTACGCTGTAAACAGCCGGATATATCTTCCTTGTGGCCGGTGAGTGCTACATTTCTGAAAACGTTCGCGTCTGACGAGTAAAACATGTTAAATAAAGGGAAGTTGTAGGTGTCTCGTGACTGACAAACAGTTTTATTTCTAACGGTTGCTGTTCCCCCTGTGGACGATGCTTGCTCTCACTGAACTTCCTTATTTGTCAGTCTTGTTCATTTTCCGACGAACTACTCATTAAGTATAGTAGAGTTTTGCCCATACGCACGCAATTTAATTTCTCAAAAAATATTCCCTGTTATAGACTAGGAATTGAAAAAATAAAAGGAGCATTGGACATCACATTCGCAGCAAACTAGCGGCATTCGCTTTCTTCAGAGCATTTTCACGAACTATGTCCATGATTACTGACTGTTGTTTGGACTGTGAATTATGATGATAGGGCTAGTTTTCACGAAATGTCAAGGAAAAGTGGATAAATTCCTGTCGATTACGCCTAATCCTCAGCGGAATCTAATTTAAGATTTTTTTGGTATCGATTTCGTCAAAAGGGAGCAATCACGGCATCCAACGCAATAATAGCTTTTCTGCGTGCTGTTTCTCGAGCAAGATATTGTTTGCATGTTCACTCGCGACGCTTACCAAACTACATCGTGTATTTAAATTTTGTGGTTTGCTATTACCATATCGATATTTTTTATGGTTTCCTGTGTGCTGACCACAACTGACAGCCCGGAATGCGCTTTATCTTCCGTGACTGCGTTTACACTCCGCAAATAAAGTCTTCAGTGCGGTTGCTGTGACCACGTGAACATCCCGCCCGTTACGATCTATGGTGCTGTCGTACTCTTCAAATGATTTTTTTAAAACATAGCAGCGCGAACCTCGCTTTACTCCATTTTCCACAGCATACGCTTCACTAACGACTTAAAATGGCTGGCAACAACCAACTACAGAATAGGTTCATTTCTTTTATTTGGCACGGGTTTATTGAAACATACTGCCAGTAGCCTCGTACAAAAATAAAATCGTACGTATAAGGAAAACACAATATAAATAATTTTCGATTGTGGTGAGCCACAGTCAAGCAATACTTTTTGAAAGAGTAAACGGCCATTTGACTGTGTATCACTGTCTTTAGCTTCTGTACTATCTAGATTTCGGCTTGTATGCCATTGTCAAGTACGATGCTACAAGCGTGAACACAAACAGTAAGACACACAGTAAAAAAATGAAAATAAAAAAAAATTAGACGCACACTGATGAACATTACGAGATTTCCATTTACTTTTTAGGCCATTAATATGTCATACTTGAAAAGGCAGTTCAAAGTAGGTAAATAAGACTATGACATGTATTTAAGACGTAACAGTCAAGAAATGTAGACTCTAGAAGACATTGTAAATATTGAAATATGACAGATAGAACTTACAGGTGTTAGGTGTCATCTGACTACATGTGGTTACCTTTGGAGAGGGTGTTCTGCATTATCACTTTTGCATTTACATATATACATCAGATCGCTAATAATATGAAGTGAACATACGTCATGCAGCATGAAGAATCCGAAGTCTGTAAGGTATAGACAAAATAACGTACAGAAACCAGTGAATCGCACTTCATGACGCAGTAAGTACCAGTAATAACATAAAAAGTGCTAAATATAACAGTATGATTGAAAAACAGACAATAAAGCACCGAAGCCAATGAATCGCGCTTAACGGTATAGCAAGTGCCAATAATAAAAAAAATACTAAATATAAAACTATGAGTGAAAGAACAATCCCTCCAATCTCTTCACCCCCCGCCCCCTCTTAACCTTCCAATCACACTTTCTTCCTTTTCTTAATCTAAGACGACGTACACATAATAATACTGCTCCTATTTCTCCCCTCCCCGCCATTTCCACCGCCCACCTTCTTGCCCCTGCCCCATGTTGATTCACTTATAACTAAAGGACCGTGGTGCAACTATATACGAAACACCAGAAAAGACCTTGTTGGACACTATGAGCTGCACTTCAAAATTATTTATTTGCTAGATCGGTATTCGGGCATATAGCCGATTATCAGCGTCATATACAATGCACGGTTACAGTACATCTATCGACGTGTCTCGCAAGTACAAAATCTTTACGATGCTTGAGTATAATGTGGATCTCTGCGAGAGAAAGATCGTCGTGTGTACATGTTGTTAATGTGAAATCCTAAATGGCCACTGATGATGGGCTGCATGCCCGAATAACTGTGTGGCAAACAAGTACTTTTAAAAGTGCAGCTCATACTGCATATGAAGCTGTCCATTATCAAAAATGCACAAACAGCGAAGCACTCAACATACAAGGTTTTCACAAAATGGAATATAAATAAGAAATAAACAGAGATTGGGAAATACACACCTGGAGGTTACAGTGTTTATACAATCATAGATAGTACATCAGATATCATACACACATGTTACTGTCTCGTATAGAACGAAAAACACTTCCTGTATTTGGGGATCTTCATAATATAATAAACCAGGAGCGTTTGTTGGAAGAGGCACCTTCAACTTCACAAGGTTTTGCAGTAAGCGGTTTTGCTGTATTTCGAACAAACTACAGTTAAACAGAAAATGGTCTACATTTCCTTCTTCCTCGGGACAGTCACAGAAAGGAAGGAGTTGAACAATGGTTGGTATGCATTCATATCATTGTAGTTATCAGCGTACTGCTCGTCTGCAATTTTCAAAGCCGGTAGGCTCTTCTAATTACTGGTCAGATCGCAGGACAGTATCGATCTTTATGGGAGACTGGAAACCCCCAATCCTCCGCACATTCTTCGTTTCCGTATTCATATCTTGAAATCGGAAGATGATACATTGGCGTTTATTACAGGACCATACCCCTGGCCTTCTCCTCCTCCAACGGGTCTATCTTGTCATTGTATACCAATCCTACATTAGCTGCGACTCATTGAAATGAGATTCGCTTGCTTCTTCGTTATTTTGCAACACTCGCGTGTGATGTCCAGTATTTCGATACTCATTTTACTGTTCCATTCTGGATTTTCAGTTGACTGCAATACGCTTTGTAACTCTGAATTTATCACCTTGTTCTGGAGCCCACCATAGTGGTAAAATCTGAATCATCTACATCTACATCTATACTCCGCGAGCCACCTTACGGTGTGTGGCGGAGGGTACTTATTGTACCACTATCTGATCCCCCCTTCCCTGTTCCATTCACGAATTGTGCGTGGGAAGAACGACTGCTTGTAAGTCTCCGTATTTGCTCTAATTTCTCGGATCTTTTCGTTGTGATCATTACGCGAGATATATGTGGGCGGTAGTAATATGTTGCCCATCTCTTCCCGGAATGTGCTCTCTCGTAATTTCGATAATAAACCTCTCCGTATTGCGTAACGCCTTTCTTGAAGTGTCCGCCACTGGAGCTTGTTCAGCATCTCCGTAACGCTCTCGCGCTGACTAAATGTCCCCATGACGAATCGCGCTGCTTTTCGCTGGATCATGTCTATCTCTTCTATTAATCCAACCTGGTAAGGGTCCCATACTGATGAGCAATACTCAAGAATCGGACGAACAAGCGTTTTGTAAGCTACTTCTTTCGTCGATGAGTCACATTTTCTTAGAATTCTTCCTATGAATCTCAACCTGGCGCCTGCTTTTCCCACTATTTGTTTTATGTGATCATTCCACTTCAGATCGCTCCGGATAGTAACTCCTAAGTATTTTACGGTCGTTACCGCTTCCAGTGATTTACCACCTATGGCATAATCGTACTGGAATGGATTTCTGCCCCTATGTATGCGCATTATATTACATTTATCTACGTTTAGGGAAAGCTGCCAGCTGTCGCACCATTCATTAATCCTCTGCAGGTCTTCCTGGAGTACGTACGAGTCTTCTGATGTTGCTACTTTCTTGTAGACAACCGTGTCATCTGCAAATAGCCTCACGGAGCTACCGATGTTGTCAACTAAGTCATTTATGTATATTGTAAACAATAAGGGTCCTATCACGCTTCCTTGCGGTACTCCCGAAATTACCTCTACATCTGCAGATTTTGAACCGTTAAGAATGACATGTTGTGTTCTTTCTTCTAGGAAATCCTGAATCCAATCACAAACCTGGTCCGATATTCCGTAAGCACGTATTTTTTTCACTAAACGTAAGTGCGGAACCGTATCAAATGCCTTCCTGAAGTCCAGGAATACGGCATCAATCTGCTCGCCAGTGTCTACGGCACTGTGAATTTCTTGGGCAAATAGGGCGAGCTGGGTTTCACATGATCTCTGTTTGCGGAATCCATGTTGGTTATGATGAAGGAGATTTGTGCTATCTAAGAACGTCATAATACGAGAACACAAAACATGTTCCATTATTCTACAACAGATTGACGTAAGTGAAATAGGCCTATAATTATTCGCATCTGATTTATGACCCTTCTTGAAAATGGGAACGACCTGTGCTTTCTTCCAGTCGCTAGGTACTTTACGTTCTTCCAGAGATCTACGATAAATTGCTGATAGAAAGGGGGCAAGTTCTTTAGCATAATCACTGTAGAATCTTAAGGGTATCTCGTCTGGTCCGGATGCTTTTCCGCTACTAAGTGATAGCAGTTGTTTTTCAATTCCGATATCGTTTATTTCAATATTTTCCATTTTGGCGTCCGTGCGACGGCTGAAGTCAGGGACCGTGTTACGATTTTCCGCAGTGAAACAGTTTCGGAACACTGAATTCAGTATTTCCGCCTTTCTTCGGTCGTCCTTTGTTTCGGTGCCATCGTGGTCAACGAGTGACTGAATAGGGGATTTAGATCCGCTTACCGATTTTACATATGACCAAAACTTTTTAGGGTTCTTGTTTTTCCACAGTAGCGATACAGAGACTATAATTAAAGTCACTAGTACGGTTTTTGTTTAACAAGGTTTGCCACTCCTTTGAAGAAATTTACATAACCCCATATTCAGAGCGCAGCATCAATGACGGGACAACATCGTGAACCGGATGTGTGCGACATAGTGTTCGCGTGAGATGTGTGGTGACAAATGGGCAAAAATCCTGTTGGTCGAATACTGGTTCGTAATAAGGATGCAAGTTTCTGCATTCTTGTTAAATAATCCCTGTGATAAACGGTTAATATATGTCTGTTTCTCGCCGAATGTTTAATTGTATTGTGACATTAAGGTCACATATCACTAAGTGATATTGTTTCATTTTTCTGTCATTATTTCATGGTTACTTTATTGTGAGTACTGGATATACACTCTAAGGCAAAATACGTACACACCAAGAGGGAATTATGCAAGTGGAACTGAAATCGATACATGTGTTGTACATGTACAGACAAGCAAATGATTACAATTTCAGAAAAAATTGGATGCTTTATGGTTCAGGAACTGAATGACACGTTGGTGCACTTCTGGCCCTATGCAAGCAGTTGTTTGGTTTGATACTGGTTGATGGAGTTGTTGGTTGCCCTCCTGAGGAACGTCGTACCAAATTGTGTGCAGTTGGCGCCTCAGATCGTCAAACCCGAACTGGTTGTAGGACCCTGCCCATGCTCCAAACGTTCTCGACTGGGGAGCGATCCTGCGATCTTGCTGACGAAGAAATGGTTTTCCAAGCACGAAGACAACCAGTACATACTCTCGTCATATCCGGGTGAACATTATATTGATGACATATAAGCCAGGATGATTTTCATGAGGGGCAACAAAACAGAGCGTCGAATATCGTTGATGTACACCTGTGATGTAAGGGTGCCACAGATGGCAACCGAAGGGTCCTGCTATGAAATAAATGGCATCCCAGTCCACTACTCCTAGTTGTCAGGTCGTACAGAGGGCGACAGTCGGTTTGGTATCCCACCGCGTCTGGGTCGCCTCCACAGAACACTTCCCTCGTCATCGGGGCTAAGTTCGAAGAGGGACTCATCGCTGAAGACATTTTTACTCCAGCCAATGAGATTCCAGGACGAATGTGCCTAACTCCATCGCAAACGGGCCAGTTGCTGTACAGAGGTCGGTGGTAGTCTGCACTTGGGGCGCCACGAGCTCTGTCGCCTTTCTGTTAATGGTCCTTATGGTCATTGAAGCAGCAGTTGCACGTCGGATCGATGATAATGGTGAATCTGGGACACCGAATACCACTCTGACGATTGCTCCGCCCTCACGTTCTGTCGTCTCTCTAGCTCGACCGCTTCCTCCTTGACGCAGTTTTCAGCTATGGTTCACCTATTTCTGCCAACATCATCGAATAGCGGCATCACGTCTATTCAAATGTCGAGCTGTTCATCAATCACCACAACCGGCTTCTTTGAGCCCAACTACACGTCCCCTCACAAATGCTGTCATCTGCCTATACTGTTCATCCTCCTCTCAGCGAGGCATAGTTACTGTCCAACAGAGCACACGGAATGAAATTCGCAAGGATTTTCTGCCCTGGTATCGACATGTCCCCTGTTCACTATGCTTGCCAATTGCACAGTGAAATTGCGCTGCAGTGCCACACTTTCATGCATCGGCGATGAAAATGTACAGTTTTGCATTTTTCCATCAGTGCGTGTATGAATATCAATTTCTGACCAATTTTCATAACTCCTTCTTGGTGCACCTTTTTTCTTTTTTGGTTTAGTGTATTTGCTACAGAGGAAACGCTGCGTTTTTCTCGCTGGGAAGTTGCACTGCTGGCGTTGTCTCAGGTTCTTGTTTGTTAGTAGCAGACAGTCAGTGACTCCCGTTAGGAGAGATGAGGAGTTTTCGCGGAACTGGGTCAGTGGTCCGCTCCATCTTTTGAAGACAAAGCCGGCACCTATCTTCATTGAGAGCAGAGGACTCCGTGGCGCCACTGCCGTCTCTAAAGAATAATAAACTGAGCGTGACATTTTTGCCTTTCCTTCTTGAACGTCAACGGACGAACGCCGGGGCACCGCAAGGCCAGCGTGAGAAAATCGACTGCTTTCGCTCCAAACATTTTGGTGTATCCAGTCGAATGTGTCCCTACCACAATCCTTGCAGTGTCGAGGAGACAGTTTTTGCTCCCTTTCCCCGTTTTTCTTCTTTTTTTTGTGAAATAAGAGAAATTCTCGTCTGTCACATTGGCAACAGCGTTGAGTCGTCCCCTTCATGTAGACATTTTTGTAATGTAGAGAGCTGAGGACAGAGAACTAAGATTCGTGGCGGTTCACCTGTTGGTCACCATCCGCTGCTGATGGGAATACTCTTTGGTGATTTAGGGGAAATGCAAATGTCGCCACCTGCGGTAGAGTGACCCATATTGTGAGAAGCTCGCTACTTACATCTTCTGGTACGTAACGTGAGTTACCGATTTTACTTGTAATTTGTATTTTTTGCCTCATTACTTTCGAATTTGAGAGCTGTCCATATAAGGATATCTTATTGTGTTTTCCCCATACAGTCTTCCACAAAATGTAGTACCTCCCCCACGGTACTGGCATCATTTTGCATAAATTCAAACGACGTTTTAGAGAACTTCGCTCTCTCCCAACTTCTTGTGAATCGTATCCAATAATTAAAGGAAACAAAAATTTGTTGTAAGCAGACGCGACTTAAATTTCAAGATCCTTCGGTTGTCCTACAACTTTCTCATGGTTAGGCGACCCACTAATAAAAAACGTAATCTGCTGCACACATAAGTTTATTAATCTGATTGTGATGGTATTATCATTGTCGACAGTTATTCTGATTGTGACGGTATTAGCATTGTCGGCAGTGACCAAACTCAAAGATCAGTTACTTATAGGGCTATTACAAATGATTGAAGCGATTTCATAAATTCACTGTAGCTCCATTCATTGACATATGGTCACGACGTAGAAAAACTCATAAAGTTTTGTTCGGCTGAAGCCGCACTTCAGGTTTCTGCCGCCAGAGCGCTCGAGAGCGCAGTGAGACAAAATGGCGACAGGAGCCGAGAAAGCGTATGTCGTGCTTGAAATGCACTCACATCAGTCAGTCATAACAGTGCAACGACACTTGAGGACGAAGTTCAACAAAGATCCACCAACTGCTAACTCCATTCGGCGATGGTATGCGCAGTTTAAAGCTTCTGGATGCCTCTGTAAGGCGAAATCAACGGGTCGGTCTGTAGTGAGCGAAGAAACGGTTGAACGCGTGCGGGCAAGTTTCACGCGTAGCCCGCGCAAGTCGACGAATAAAGCAAGCAGGGAGCTAAACGTACCACAGCCGACGGTTTGAAAAATCTTACGGAAAAGACTAAAGCAGAAGCCTTACCGTTTACAATTGCTACAAGCCCTGACACCCGATGACAATGTCAAACGCTTTGAATTTTCGGCGCGGTTGCAACAGCTCATGGAAGAGGATGCGTTCAGTGCGAAACTTGTTTTCAGTGATGAAGCAACATTTTTTCTTAATGGTGAAGTGAACAGTCACAATGTGCGAATCTGGGCAGTAGAGAATCCTCACGCATTCGTGCAGCAAATTCACAATTCACCAAAAGTCAACGTGTTTTGTGCAATCTCACGGTTTAAAGTTTACGGTCCCTTTTTCTTCTGCGAAAAAAACGTTACAGTACACGTGTATCTGGACATGCTGGAAAATTGGCTCATGCCACAACTGGAGACCGACAGCGCCGACTTCATCTTTCAACAGGATGGTGCTCCACCGCACTTCCATCATGATGTTCGGCATTTCTTAAACAGGAGATTGGAAAACCGGTGGATCGGTCGTGGTGGAGATCATGATCACCAATTCATGTCATGGCCTCCACGCTCTCCCGACTTAAGCCCATGCGATTACTTTCTGTGGGGTTATGTGAAAGATTCAGTGTTTAAACCTCCTCTACCAAGAAACGTGCCAGAACTGCGAGCTCGCATCAACGATGCTTTCGAACTCATTGATGGGGACGTGCTGCGCCGAGTGTGGGAGGAACTTGATTATCGGCTTGATGTCTGCCGAATCACTAAAGGGGCACAAATCGAACATTTGTGAATGCCTAAAAAAACTTTTTGAGTTTTTGTATGTGTGTGCAAAGCATTGTGAAAATATCTCAAATAATAAAGTTATTGTAGAGCTGTGAAATCGCTTCAATCATTTGTAATAACCCTGTATAATTCAATGAAGGCAACGAGCATTGCAGTCGCTCGCATTGTATAATAATAGGTTCGTTTATTGAGCAGAGAGAGTTGTCTCGATTTCTTCTAAGATTATGCCTACACTGCGTGTTGTTTCATGATAATAACGACCTCTTAGTATTCAGACGTAATAAAAAACAACAATTTTATAGTAACAAACCGCCTATTGACTTCTGCCTCGGGTTCTCCGGCCGACGTTCATCTAATGATTTTACTGACGTTTCGCCAGCACGAGTGGCTGGCATTGTCAAAGCTTCACCCTCCACTGCCGGTGGTGAACTGAAGCCGAGCGGTTTTTTTTAATAGAGATGGGGCCCCTCCACGCCCGCACCAACGTGGTGAGCAAACCAAAAGTTCTACTGTCACCTCTGTCAACATGTTATTTAGCTAATAGGTGGATCACAGGATGCTGGGCTGTGATGTTATCCGTGCGTCTGGGTAAGACTACGCATTAACACGGTCCATCAGGTGATAGATAGTGGACGAAACGCGAGTGAGGGTAGCGATTTGAAGAGCAGAGGGAAAAAAGTGCCAAGGCTCGTGCCGTGGGAAAAAAAACCTCTGTGACAGTGGGTTGGGTAGTAAGAGCAGTAGTGGCTTACTAGCTGCGATAGTTCATGCAATGTTGGATTTGTTAGTATGGGTATCATGCATCATTACCGTGGCAAGCGATGGCGAGCAGACTATATGTACCTGGCGCGCCAACGTCCGAAGGCTTCTCCGCGGTCATTTCCGGCGCGGTTCTCCTCTTGCTACCTGCGACGGTCGTTCGCTGCAGTACGGGAAGCCAGGATCCGTTTACCTTGAGGCTTTCCTCTTTCTTGTTGAAGCTGTTCGCGTGTTTTTGTGTTCTACAGCTTCTCTGAACAAGCGCGTGTGATAGTGCTTCTCTACAGCCAGAACTTCCGTGTCGGCGAATTTTATTACGTGGTCGGTCTCACTCAGTGCGTGCTCTGCCACGGCCGATTTCTCCACCTGCCCCAACCGGCAATGTCGCTTATGCTCTTTAATCCTGGTGTTAATGGATCGTCCAGTCATTCCGACATAAACTTTTCCGCATGTGCATGGTATACGGTATATACCCGACTTTGCAAGTGGGTCCCTTTTCTCCTTCGCCAATCTAAGACACTTGTTGATCTTCCTTGTCGGTTTGAAAATCGTCTTTACGCCATGTTTGCGCAATATACGGCCGATTCTGTCCGTCACTCTGGGAATGTATGGCAGAAAGGCCGTACCCGACATTTCTTTTTCTGGTTCCTTACTTCGCCGAGTGTTTGGCTCTGTTACACTTCTAATATAATTTGTGGTGTACCCATTGCTCCTCAGAACACTTTCCAGGTGTTGCGTTTCGCGTCTGAGGTGCTGCGACTCACATATTCGTCCTGCTCTCGTTACGAGCGTATTAATCATGCCTCTTTTCTGGCTCGGGTGGTGGTTTGATAGTTTGTGCAGGTGCGGTCCAAGTGTGTCGGTTTTCGATACACGCTGTGTCCCATGTTTTCGCCTTCCTTTGTGACCAGCACATCTAGAAATGGCAGTTTCTTGTCATTTTCTACTTCCATGGTAAATGTTATGTTGGCATGGAGACTGTCCAAGTGTCTTAGGAAGTCACCGAGCTGTTCTTCACCATGGCTCCACACCACGAGAGCACCATCGACGTACCTGTACCACACCTTAGGTTTGCAAGTCGCCAAGTCCAGTGCCTTAATAATTTTGTATTTTTATAATGAATGTGATAACGTCCTCCCGATCAGAGACGAGGAAACACAAGACTTTCAGTACCTGTGGCATACCAACGCAGCACATCTAAATAGCTAGTGCCTGGAGATGACTACTGCAGAACAGTGTGTTCGAATTCCGCCAAGGGCAGGGTTTTGAGTTCAATAAGTATGTCATTCTGCCATAGGATTCGTTCTGATATCGGTCATGCCTGATTTTTTTAATCAGCTCAGATCTGTCGATGATCAAGTAGACCTAAACCGGTTGTCTAAGTACTGACGTACTACCATGACATTTAAAATGTTATTAGACACGAAATGTTGCTGATATATCTGGACAACAGGTGTCATCACACTGCCTAGTGATTTAGAGAGGTTCGTTATCTTTTCATGGGCTGGATATCGGTCTTTCCATCTCCATCGATGTACCACTTCCATCACCTTCGGTAGCCTGTTGCATGCTTTCCGAGGTTTATTGCTGCCACAATGTTTCCCTTCTACGAATACTTCTACACTACCTGCAGACGCCTTAGAAAACGTCACAGTAATCCGTTCCTTGTTGTACGAACTGTTTCTCGTAGACTTCTTTCGCCACACATTCTTTCTAGTAACTCATCATCTTGTGCTTTACCATTCCATTTAATTTACCGCATCCTTTCCTGGTACAACATTTCTAATGCTTCCAGTTACTCTTTTTTTTTTTTTATTTGACTAAGGCGCGCGTTTCTCATCCGCATAAACGTGTTCCAGACTTTCAGTTTCTGAAACTACTTCCTCATTACGCCAGAATTTGATACCAATACACTTGTGAGAGAAGTTTGTTATGTTATACCTACGCCAGTATACTTCTGACCTCTCTGTTCCTTCTGCCAACTTGTTTAATCTAGCTTTCTAGACAGCAAGATACTTTCAATTATTGTTCAGTGTCTTCTCATCTTTTGCAGTTTAGGTGGTATTTCTTGTTATTTGTAGTAATCGTTCGTTGTTATTGGCTCTATCATAGCTCAAATTGTTCTCACTTCATTCCCTCGGCCGTATGTGCTTAATTTTAGTATTAAGCTACTTTGTGCTAATATAATTTACTTTTACTTCATTCCTTACGTTCTTTGACTTATGAACTTAACCAACAGCGGCGAGAAGCTATAGTGCTGACCAACAAATTTTATAAAATGTAGTTGTTTTCTAGCTCATTTGTTAGACATTACAAAAAACGATGTGTCATATACGACGCTCTGGCATTCAAAGCAAAGAATTTTTTAAAAAATGTTGGGTATTATACTGATTTTATATTTTGTAAACATATAATGAAAAGAAACCAGCACCAGTAAGTAAAATCATTTATTTTGATGGCGGTACATGGAAAAAATAGAAAATCCTTATATTGTCATTCAGAGGATGTTACGTGCATTCTAGGATAGCCAAGATACGGTATATTAACAGATTTTCCAAAAGATACCTTTATTTCTTCAGCTGTTGTGTTTAGTGACTTGGCAGTACGTATGAATGCAATCCAATTTGCACATGTGGAGATGAGTTCAGGAATCTCAGCTGTCATCTATTTTATGTAGTACTGACTTGGTTGACCGTCTTTTCCTTCCCGAAATACTTCTTCAAAACCTGGAGCAGATAACACTACCTTGGGGAACGCCTGAAGTCACTTCTATTTTGCTCGATGACTTTCCGTCAATGACTGCAGGGCTGTGACCTCTCTGACAGGAAATCGCAAATCCAGTTACATAACTCAGACGATATTCCATAAGCACGCATTTTCACTACAAGCCGCTTGTGTGGTACAGTGTCAAAGGCCTTCCGGAAATCCAGGAATACGGAATTGATCTGAAATCCCTTGTCAATAGCACTCAGCACTTCACGTGAATAAAGAGGTAGTTGTGTTTCACAGGAACGATGTCTTGTAAGGCCATGTTGACTGTGTGTCAATAGACCGTCTCCTTAGAGGTAATTCACAATGTTCGAACACAATATATGTTCTAAAATCCTGCTGCATATCGACGTTAACGATATGGGCCTGTGATTTAGTGGATTACTCCTACTACGCTTCTTGAGTATTGGTGTGATCTGTGCCCTATTTGGCACACACAGTCTCACACGAAGGAAAATTCATGTCTGCTTTGTATGTAAATAAACTTAGGAATTCCAAAACTGCTTCACAGAGGAAAAGCGCACTGTAGTACCTTTTCTTTAAATCGTTGTGTGTACAACAAAATGGCTGATGCAGAAATAAGTGACCATGGTGTATAAAAGCAAATGAAATCGCTAACAGAGGGAAGGCCACTGGATCTGACGGGGTAGCATTGTGAGTCTTCATAGTGTGTGCGAAAGAACTTGCCCCTGTTCTAAAAGTAGTGCACCGTAGATCTTTGGAGGAGCGAAGTGTTCCTGACGATCGGAAAAAAGCGCAAGTCATACCCGCTCTCAAGAGGGGTCGTCGAACAGGCGCACAGAATGTAGGTCTGTATCTCTGACATCGGCCAGCTGTAGAATTGAAGAGTTTTGCAACTTGTTTTGTGCATGCGTATTAGGTCATTTGTGGAGCCCACAGATCTCCTCTGTAGGAACTAACATGGGTTCTGAAAACGATCGCGTGAAAACCAACTCGCTCTGTTCGTCGACGAGATCATGAAAGCAGGCGCAAAGGTAGACGCCGTGTTCCTTGGCTTCTGGAAAACATTCGATACAGTTCCGCACCACCGCCTAATGAACAAAATACGAGCGTATGGAATATCACACCAACTGCGTGGGTGGATTGAAGAGTTTCTAGTTTACAGAACACAACGTATCCTTCAGAATAGAGAGAAGTCTTCAGCTGTAAAAGTAAATTTGGGTGTTCCCCAGGAGAGTGTTAAGGACCTTTTCTTTTTTCCTTTATTGTAATTTTAATCACCTCATATAAGGCGGGCTGGCAGCAGCATAATACGCTGCTCTTCAGCCTTAAGGGGTACAATAATACAATATATAGATGACACAGACAATACAAAAAATGGCGGGCAAAGAAAGTAGATACAGAAAACAATAAACAAGAAGCCGTTCACGTTGGACGATAAAAACACTAACACTTGTTGACACGGCGCACAAAACACGGAGAACGGCGACGGAACATGTGAACAGTTGAGTTGTAATTGCACAAAACACAAAACGAAGCACACACACTAGACACTGATGGCGATGATCTCCGGCGCGCGAATGTTCACTAGGCGTGTGCGTGTCCAGGGACCTGCCAAGAGAGGAGGAGGAGGAAGGGGAGTCGGAGAGGGAGAGGGGAGAGCAGAGATGCCACGGGCAGGGGAAGAAGGGGGAGGGGAATCCCGGGGGAAGAAGGGTGGAGGGAGGGGACGGGGGAAAAGGAAAGAGAAGGGAAGGGAAGGGAAGAGAAGGGAGGGTGCCTAAAGGAAAGGACACCGGAAGTGGGGGGTGGGGCAGGGTCAAAGTTGAAAGGAGGGGTAGATGGAGGGGAGGAGGACATCATCAGGGAGGGGGAGCTGGCGGAAGCCACCTTGGGAGAGGGTAAGGAGGGTGGAGAGATGGAGACCAGGTGGGACGTGGGAATACAGGCGCGGCAGCGGGCGGGGGTGGGAGAGGATCGGGGAGACGAGCGGGTGAGGAGGATCGAGTTTACGGGAGGTGTACAGGATCCGTATCCTTTCAAGGAAAAGGAGGAGGTGGGGGAAGGGGATGAGATCGTACAGGATCCGCGTAGGGGAGGGGAGACGGATGCGATAGGCGAGGCGGAGAGCATGGCGTTCAAGTATTTGGAGGGATTTATAAAAGGTAGGGGGGGGGCGGAGATCCAAGCTGGATGGGCATAACAAAGGATAGGGTGGATGAGGGATTTATAGGTGTGGAGGATGGTGGAGGGGTCCAGACCCCACGTACGGCTGGAGAGGAGCTTGAGGAGACTGAGTCGGGAGCGTGCCTTGGCTTGGATTGTCCGGAGGTGGGGAGTCCAGGAGAGGCGACGGTCGAGGGTGACGCCAAGGTACTTAAGGGTGGGAGTGAGGGCGATAGGACGGCCATAGATGGTGATGTAGAAATCAAGGAGGCGGAAGGAAGGGGTGGTTTAGCCTACAATGATCGCCTGGGTTTTGGAGGGATTGACCTTGAGCAACCACTGGTTGCACCAAGCGGTGAACCGGTCAAGATGGGATTGGAGAAGGCGTTGGGAGCGCTGCAGGGTGGGGGCAAGGGCAAGGAAGGCGGTGTCATCGGCAAACTGGAGAAGGTGGACGGGGGCTGACGGCGGCGGCATGTCCGCCGTGTACAAAAGGTACAGAAGGGGGGAGAGGACGGAGCCTTGGGGCACACCGGCAGAGGGGAAAAAGGTGTAGGAATCTGCGTTATGGATGGTGACATAGGAAGGACGGCGGGAGAGAAAGGAGCCGATCAGACGGACCTAGTTAATGGGAAGCGCGAAGGTTTGGAGCTTGAAGAGGAGACCGGAATGCCATACGCGGTCATAAGCACGTTCGAGGTCCAGGGAGAGGAAGATTGCAGAGCGACAGGAATTAAGCTGTTCGGAAAGGAGATGAGTGAGGTGAAGGAGAAGGTCGTCGGAAGAGAAGGACGGCCGAAAGCCACACTGGGTGACGGGAAGGAGGCGGTGCTGGCGGAGATGCTGGTGGATGCGTCGGGTGAGGATAGATTCCAGGACCTTGCTGAAGACTGTTAAGGACCATCGCTTTTCACAGTTTATGTAACTGACCTAGCAGATAACGTCGGAAGTCCTTTGAGGCTTTTCGCGAATGTTGTTGTTGTATAAAGAGAAGTCGTAACGCTAGAAAATTGTGGCAAAATGCAGGAAGACCTGCAGAGGAGCGGCGCTCTTGTAGCGGGGAGTGGCAGCTGTTCCACAACATAAACAAATGTAAAGGTCTGCGAATAGAGAGACAGAAAGCCGCTTTATTGTAGTACGAGGGGCGTTTGAAAAGTCCGTCCAAAGTCCGAGAGATGGCACCACCGGCGCGAATCGAGATCATGTTTAGCTAGTAGCATCTTTGGAAAGAATGCACACCAAGTTTCAGCCACATTGGTATATTTCTTGTGTTTGGCATTCGTGAGAATGAAGGAAGTCGAGTGATTGTCAAAAAATGGACGAAAAAGAATTTCGTGTGGTGATTAAACATTACTTTATGAAAGGCAAAACGCCTCAGGAGACTAAAGAGAAGCTTGATAAACAATATGGTGACCCTGCACCTTCGATTAGAACAGTTTATAAGTGGTTTCAAAATTTTCGGAGAGGCCATATGAGCACAAGTGATGCTGAACGTTTTCGACGCCCTGTGGCGGCTACGACTCCAGAAATCATCGATAAAATACATTATATGGTGATGGATAACAGAAGACTTAAGGTGCGTGAGATAGCTAGTGGTGTGGGGATCTCGAATGAACGGGTACACAATATTTTGCATAAACATTTGGACACGAGAAAGCTACCCGCATGATGGGTTCCGCGATTGCTCACGCTTGACCAAAAACGGAATCGTGTGAAATGTTGCAAGGATGGTTTGCAGCTGTTCAGGAAGAATCCGCAGGACTTCAAGCGTCGTTTCGTCACTGTAAATGAAACATGGATACATTACTATACTCCTGAGACCAAACAACAATCTAAACTATTGGTTACCAAGGGAGAATCTGCACCAAGAAAGGTGAAGACTATTCCTTCGGCTGGAAACGTTATGGCGACTGTCTTTTGGGATTCGCAAGGGATAATCCTCATCGACTATCTGGAAAAGGGTAAAACTATTACAGGTGCATATTACTCATCGTTATTGGACCGTTTGAAAACCGAGCCGCAAGAAAACGCCGGCGATCGGACCACAAAAAAGTCCTTTCTCATCACGACAATGCACAGCACACACCTCAGCAGTTGTGGTCGCAAAATTAATGGAAATAGGATTCCAACTCGTTTCACATCCCCCCCCCCCCCCTATTCTCCAGACTTGGATCCCTCGGACTACCATTTGTTCCCCAATTTGAAGAAATGGCTGGTGGGACAAAGATTTTATTCACACGAGGAGGTGATTGCAGCAAGTAATAGCCATTTTGCAGACTTGGACAATTCCTATTATTCGGAAGGGATCAACAAATTAGAACAGCGTTGGAAGAAGTGTAGAAGTCTAAAAGGAGACTATCTCGAGAAATAAAGGTTTACCCCAAACACGTAAGTAGTTTTTATTTTTGCACGGACTTTTCAAACGCGCCTCGTATTACTCAACTGCAGAAAAATCAATGATGGCAAATACTTCCATAAAATATCTAGAAGTATGCCTACGGAGCGATCTGAAATGGGACGACCACATAAAATTAATCGCGAATGAGGCATATGGTAGACCGAGATGCATTGGAAGGATTCTCAGGAAATGTAGTCCATCAACAAAGAGAGTAGCTTAAAAGACATTCATTCGACCAAAGCTTAAATACTGGGTTCCATACCAGATAGGAGTAATAGCGGAAATAGAGAAGATCCAAAGAAGAGCAACGCATTTCGTTACAGGCTCATTTAGTAAGCACGAAAGCATCACAGAGATGCAGACGTTGCAAGAGAGGCGTTCTGCATCACGATGTGATTTATTGTTAAACTTTTGAGAGCGTTCGTTCCTAGTATAGTCAATAAATATGTTGCTCCCTTTTACCTGTAACTCGCGAAAACATTAACGTGTAACTCGCGAAAACATTATGACGATGAAATTAGAGAGATTCGAGCCCACACGTAGCCTTACCGACAATCCTTCTTCCCGCAAACTATTTGCCACTGGAACAGTAAAAGGAGAAAAGTGGCGGTGGTATAGCATGTACCCTCCGCCACACACCGCAAGGTGGATTGTCGAGTGTAGATGTAGATGCAGATGTAGAATTGCACGGACGTTTTTACTTATGCAGATCTGTGACAACTTCTGCTCTCGCGTGCCAAACATGAACGCTGCACCTCACAAGTCAAAACTACTAAAATTCTGTTATAATTGAAACCAGAGTTTACGTTTTGCAAGAGAAAATTCGATTTTTTTAGAATAATTAATTATGTTGTGCACACAGGAGCTATGTGGACAAGCTGAGGTGCAACATTGTGACAAGAAGATGCAGCTAATGCTCTGGAATACGCTGCGAAATAAATACAGTATAGGTTTAGTGCGTTTTTAAGGAGTGTTTTTTTGTTTGATTGTTCGTAAGCAAACAAACGCAGTGAAGCTCTGTCTTAAAAAAGGTTCTCGTGTTTCACATAATTACTTCTGCGAAAACAGGACGACATAAAAGCAGGAGAAATCTATACCAAAAGAAAGGCCGAATAATTAGAAAGATACAGCTGAGATACAAGAAACGTTGCTGCATCAGTAATTATTTTCCGTAGATGCCACAGACGGAGTGATTTAGTTACAGTATAATACGTAGGAAGCCTTTATTGAAGCAAGAACTGGAATAAGAAATGGAAGTCTACTGCTCCCTCTTTCTTCTCCTTCGTCCCGAATTAAGAAAATGACACGCGATGTCAGAAGAAAGAATCTCGTAATTATTGTTTCATTATAGAATCGCAACACACACTACAAGGAGTCGCAAGTAAGTATCCCAAGATTCCAGTGACGTACACTCAAAGCATCCGGATCTAGATTCTCACCGCGAGGGCATCCAGTTGGAAATTCTCAGCAACTACGTAAAGATGTTTTCAAGAAATCCGGTCTCCGCCATATTCTGAGATTCTGTGTTTTCTCGGCTCCCATTTTTCAGAGGGCGCATTTAACCAAATGCTTGGCGTCTATAATAGATAAACAGGTACCCGACGTTTAAATTTGTTTTCCAGCTATTGCAATTACGTTGTGTTCCTCGAATAAGGTCTTCAGTTCAAGGCTGCTGTTCATTCACCTGTAGCGACTAGCGTTCACGCCGAAAACTACGTCACCGTCTGGAGTTAAGGCTATAATGAGGCTATATGCAAAACGTCATTGGATTTCCGAAGCTCATAATTATCTAATGGCCTTCGATTCACCATAAACGTTCCCATGTAAGATATATCACCTCCAGATTACCTGAACACAGTTTATTAAAAGTTACCTGTCGCTAAAGATTAATGTTGTTTCGTTTCACATATTTCTCTTAGATAATAAGTTAAAAATATTTAAATTATATCATATCGTTCTCAGTGGGGAGCTAGCCACTGTAAAACTATTATTTGTACATCAAATATCATATAAGACGCTATTCTCGTAAGATTAACAACTGTGTTATTTATTTACTGGTAAGTGAAAAAGTAGACTAGATTCAATTCACAGAGGTTCGACAGTAGTCGTGAAAATGTGTTGTAGCCTAAAACGCCTTGAAATTAGATAGAAAAGTAAAATATGAGATGGAACACGGTGCATTATTATTGAAATATATTCAAAAGTTCCCCCCATGAACCATGGACCTTGCCACTGGTGGGGAGGCTTGCGTGCCTCAGCGATACAGATGGCCGTACCGTAGGTGCAACCACAACGGAGGGGTATCTGTTGAGAGGCCAGGCAAACGTGTGGTTCCTGAAGAGGGGCAGCAGCCTTTTCAGTAGTTTCAGGGGCAACAGTCTGGATGATTGACTGATCTGGCCTTGTAACACTAACCAAAACGGCCTTGCTGTTGTGGTACTGCGAACGGCAGAAAGCAAGGGGAAACTACAGCCGTAATTTTTCCCGAGGGCATGCATCTTCAGTGTATGATTAAATGATGATGGCGTCCTCTTGGGTACAATATACCGGAGGTAAAATAGTCCCGCATTCAGATTACCAGGCAGGGACTACTCAAGAGGACGTCGTTATCAGGAGAAAGAAAACTGGCGTTCTACGGATCGGAGCGTGGAATGTCAGATCCCTTAATCGGGCAGGTAGGTTAGAAATTTTAAAAAGGGAAATGGATAGGTTAAAGTTAGATATAGTACGAATTTGTGAATTTTGGTGGCAGGAGGAACAAGACATTAGTCAGGTGAATACAGGGTTATAAATACAAAATCAAATAGGGGTAACGCAGGAGTAGGTTTAATAATGAATAAAAAATAGGAGTGCGGGTATGTTACTACAAACAGCATAGTGAACGCATTATTGTGGCCAAGATAGACACGAAGCCCATGCCTACTACAGTACTACAAGTTTATATGCCAACTAGCTCTGCAGATGATGAAGAAATTGATGAAATGTATGACGAGATAAAAGAAATTATTCAGGTAGTGAAGGGAGACGAAAATTTAATAGTCATGGGTGACTGGAATTCGTCAGTAGGAAAAGGGAGAGAAGGAAACATAGTACGTGAATATGGATTAGGGCTAAGTAATGAAAGAGGAAGCCGCCTGGTAGAATTTTGCACAGAGTATAACTTAATCATAGCTAACACTTGGTTCAGGAATAATGAAAGAAGGTTGTACACATGGAAGAACCCTGGAGATATTAGAAGGTTTCAAATAGATTATATAATGGTAAGACAGAGATTTAGGAACCAGGTTGTAAATTGTAAGACATTTCCAGGGGCAGATGTGGACTCTGACCAAAACGTATTGGTTGTGAACTGTAGATTAAAACTGAAGAAACTGCAAAAAGGTGGGAAATTAAGGAGATGGGACCTGGATAAACTGACTAAACCAGAGGTTGTACAGAGTTTCAGGGAGAGCATAAGGGAACAATTGACAGGAATGGGGGAAAGAAATACAGCAGAAGAAGAATGGGTAGCTTTGAGGGATCAAGTAGTGAAGGCAGCAGAGGATCAAGTAGGTAAAAAGACGAGTGCTAGTAGAAATCCTTGGGTGACAGAAGAAATACTGAATTTAATTGATGAAAGGAGAAAATATAAAAATGCAGTAAATGAAGCAGGCAAAAAGAAATACAAACGTCTCAAAAATGAGATCGAGAGGAAGTGCAAAATGGCTAAGCAGGGATGGCTAGAGGACAAATATAAGGATGTAGAGGCTTATCACACGAGGGGTAAGACAGAAACTCCCTACAGGAAAATTAAAGAGACCATTTGAGAAAAGAGAACCACTGGTATGAATATCAAGAGCTCAGATGGAAACCTAGTTCTAAGCAAAGAAGGGAAAGCAGAAAGGTGGAAGGAGTATATAGAGGGTCTATACAGGGGCGATGTTCTTGAGGACAATATTATGGAAATGGAAGAGGATGTAGATGAAGATGAAATGGGAGATATGAAACTGCGTGAAGAGTTTGACAGAGCACTGAAAGACCTAAGCCGAAACAAGGCGCGGGAGTAGACAACATTCCATTAGAACTACTGACAGCATTGGGAGAGCCAGTCCTGACAAACCTCTACCATCTGGTGAGCAAGATGTATGAGACAGGCGAAATTCCCTCAGACTTCAAGAAGAATATAATAATTCCAATCCCAAAGAAAGCAGGTGTTGACAGATGTGAAAATTACCTAACGATCAGTTTAATAAGTCACAGCTGCAAAATACTAACACGAATTCTTTACAGACGAATGCAAAAACTGGTAGAAGCTGACCACGGGGAAGATCAGTTTGGATTTCGTAGAAATATTGGAACACGTGAGGCAATACTGACCCTACGACTCATCTTAGAAGAAAGATTAAGGAAAGGCAAACCTACGTTTCTAGCATTTGTAGACTTAGAGAAAGCTTTTGACAATGTTGACTGGAATACTCTCTTTCAAATTCTGAAGGTGACAGGGGTAAAATACAGGGAGCGCAAGGCTATTTACAATTTGTACAGAAGCCAGTTGGCAGTTATAAGAGTTGAGGGACATGAAAGGGAAGCAGTGGTTAGGAAGTGCGTGAAGCTTGCACAGGATAGAGTAGTATGGAGAGCTGCATCAAACCAGTCTCACGACTGAAGACCACAACAATAATAATTCAAAAGTTAAAGGATATCAACCAACACCCTTAAAACTTAAAGTGTTCGTGATTAATTTGATTTCAGACGCATTTCTACTGCCTGATAAGCATTTTATTCCTCTGGGCAAGTTGTCAAAAGGTTACAACTGTATGTTTTATTTCGTTTTGATGAAATAATGTGCTATATATCAATTTTATTAGGAACAGTAATTCTGTTCGATTTATTGCAATTGGCATAATAGTGGATGGTTGGAGCATATTCGTGATTGCGATAATTACACTGAAACTTACTTTTCTTTGATATACGTATATTAAAACCGGTGTTTTCGTACGATCTAATTTTTTTGGAGAGTCTGTAGTATAACTTTATGCCCAAAGGCTGAAATGAAAAATAAATGAAGCACAAAATCTACATTTCACTCAGTAATTCTACGACAAGAAAACACTGTTACAAATCATACAAATTATCAAAGCGAAATTTGAACTTCTAATAGAAAAAATAGGAGGTAGTGGTATCACAGCTGAATGCTTCGCTTGGGAGGACAACCACTGATGGATGCATTGAAACGATTAATATCCACCATCTGGGCAGCGGAAATAATTCCTGAAGAATGGAAGGAAGCAATTATATGTCCCATCTTCATGAAAGGTGATGCTACGGAAATATCCAACTACCGAGGAATTTCACTTCTTGGAATTGGGTACAAGTCCTTACAATTCTGCTGCTAAATCGAATGAAACCACTGGCTGAAGGAATTGTAGTCACATATCAATGGGTGCGGTCTACCATTGACCACATATTTACTTTGAGGCAGCTGATAGAAAAATTCTATGAGTTCAATCGGAAATTACACCTCATCTTCATCGATTTTTGGCAAGCTTGTGACAGCATTGACCGCGTCACATTATGGGAAACGTTAGGGGAACTTGGCATCCCATCGAAATACAACCGTCTAATTGCAGCTTGGGACTCGCGGTCAACTTCTAAAGTACGGTTTGGCAACCAACTATCACCACCTTTCACTATCCAAAATGGATTGAGACAAGGCGATCCATTGGCACTAATATTATTCATCTTGGCCTCGGACAAAGGAAGCCGTGACACTTGCCGAACCAGAGCAATGGAGATGGTGGGAGCAGACACAATTCTGGTTCAAATGGGTCATATGGCTCTGAGCACTATGGGACTCAACTGCTGTGGTTATCAGTCCCCTACAACTTAGAACTACTTTAACCTAACTAACCTAAGGACATCACAGACATCCATGCCAGAGGCAGAATTCGAACCTGCGACCGTAGCAGTCGCGCGGTTCCAAACTGAAGCCCCTACAACCGCTCGGCCACACCGGCCGGCTAATTCTGGCATTTGCTGACGATGTTGTGATCCTTGGCGACACTCTAGAGCAAATGTGTGCTAATGCTTCAGGATTCCTGCAAAATGCAAAGGAAATTGGGCTGGAGGTTTTAAAGGCACGTTTGTAGGATAGGCGTGGAAATATAGCAAAAACTTAGATATAAGTTCAGAATTTAAGTAAAGAATTACATGAGATAGTAATTAGTACTAGCGGTTGTATCGATTGTGGCCTGTAAGCGCTGAAACATTAGAATAATTACGCAGTTCAGTTGTCTTGCCGTGAAGACGCCATCTTTTTTGTACTAGGAGTACTCATAGTTGCACACAGATACAGATTTAATGTAAGTATCTGTGTTGTTCAATTTCGTATAATATTTTGTGAATACAGTGGTATTATTTAATCTTGTGTTTCATTTATGTTGCAAGCTACTGTTCCATTTAAACGGCGTCTTGGCAAAGCTAAAGGTTCCGTGTTACAAATTTGCTACAAATTTTATCAGAGGTCCAGTACCAACGAAAGGTTTGGAATTATTCAGTGTACGAAGTCCGATAAAGAATCACACGCGGTCAAAATTACAATGAACAGACCTTACACAGAAAGCTATTGTCAAGCGCGCAAAGTTTATATAAACTGATCACATACAATTTTTAATAATTATTATTATTTATCTGTTGTCTGATATTCACAAACCAGACAGGAAAAGCCACGGCGAGAAGAATCAAAAGGTGAAAGAGAACACAACTAAATATCTTGGAGTATCACGTCGTCGAATTCTCCCTCCTTCCATTGTTGTAAAGGGGCATACCTTCGAACGAGTTGAAGAGTCCAAGTACCTGGGCTCATTATTAACCAACGAAAGTGAAATGACGAAAGAAGTACATCAACGCATAACAATTGCTAATTGCGTGTTCTTTAGTCTGAAAAATCTTTTTAAATCTCGTCTGATATCTCAGAAGAACAAAGGCCATCTGTACAAAACACTGGCGAGGCCAGTACTTTTATACGACTGTGAAACTTGGGCGACATCAACAACGACAGAAGATTCGATATGTGCGTCTGGAAGAAACGTACTTCGCAAGATCTATGGAAGGTAAATGGGAAAGAAGAAAGAAAGAAGTCCTATACCAGAGGATTGGAAATCCACACATTGGACGAATATTGGGGCAGAGGCGACTACAATGGTTTGGCCACATCTTACGAGCCGGCGGTTCCCCCCCTCCCCCCGCCTGAGACAGTCCACTCTCAACCCACGGGTAAACGCCCGAGAGGACGGACGCCCAAGAAAGCGATGGAAGGTTCGAGTGACGACGATCCTTCAAGAAGTGAAGCCGGTGACCGTGGATGATGACGCTAGAGACCGGCGAAGATGGAGTGCCATCTGCAGCAAATACCTCCTCTCTTGTCATTGACAGACACTCCCTTTATTGGGGTTTCTGTGTTTGTAATGTTTTTTTCTTTCCTATTGTTCTTCTGCTGTAGGCAGGCCTCAAAGGCCCATTAATGCAATAAATGATGATGATGATATTGATTATGAATAGAAACTTAAACTGAGTTGTATCTTCTTAGCTGAGTTTAATAGCAGTGAGTAAACTAGTATTTAGCGTTACCACCTGTCCCGAGTTTGTAGTGATCATTCCTACTTTTCTATAATTGGTCCTGTCTTCGTACATGACTATGACGGAACACCATCAAGTCCAAAGTTTTTTGGTCTACTTTTACAGTTTTACGTCTTGTACTGCCCCTCTCTCCTTTAATTGTGTCGATAATTACTCGTATAAACACTGACTTTATATGCTGGCAGCAATGAAATGCGTTACGCAGGGTCCGCAGCTCGTGGTCGTGCGGTAGCGTTCTCGCTTCCCACGCCCGGGTTCCCGGGTTCGATTCCCGGCGGGGTCAGGGATTTTCTCTGCCTCGTGATGACTGGGTGTTGTGTGCTGTCCTTAGGTTAGTTAGGTTTAAGTGGTTCTAAGTTCTAGGGGACTGATGACCATAGATGTTAAGCCCCATAGTGCTCAGAGCCATTTGAACCATTGTTTTCGTTACGTAGGCAAAAACAGATTGAATTAATTCCTCGCGGATGTCCACTTTTCAGTACCAATACGCACCCAGCATATACCATACACGAAGCTTGCCACAGAAGCGTATTAAAATTGCCCGGTATAAAACCCAAGTTCATGTACATCGGTATCTGTTTAAAACCCGTTAACATGTGGAGTTTTGCGCCTACAAACTACGATTTGCGGACAGCATTGGTTTTCTGTTATCAGTAGAAGAAAACTGCTGCACACTCGCATCGAATACTTGTCGAAGCTTCCGGCGAACATGCTCTTGGGAGAACACAGTGTTACCAGTGCTTCAAAAAATTCAAAAGTGGTTTTCTTGACGCGAAAAGCAACGAGCGTCGGAAACAACCGAAAAGGTTCGGAGAGTACAGATTACAGGCCTTATTGGATGAAGATAGCACTCAAACTCAACAGGAACTCGTGGAACAATTGAATGTGACTCAGCAGGCCGTCTCTCTTCGGTTGAAAGCTATGGAAAGGTGCAGAAAGTGGGAAAATGGGTTCTGTATGAACTGAGTGAAAGACAGCAAGCAAATCGAAAGACCACTTGTTGCTGCTCGCCAGATACAAAAGAAATTCGTTTCTTCATAGAGTAGTGGCAGATGATCAAAAATGGATGTATTTTGACAATCATAAGCGTCGTAAATCATGAGTGAATCCAGGCAAACCATCGACGTCCACTGCAAGACGAAATCGCTTTGGAAACAAGACAATGCTCTGTGTTTGGTGGAATCATCTGTTGTAAGCTGCTAAAACCTGGTGAAATCGAGCATTACGTGAAAAACGACCGGAATACGGAAAAAGGCAACACAGAGTCATATTGCTCCATGATAACGCCCCATCACACACAACAAAACGGGTCAGGGAAACGATCGACGCTTTCAGTTGGGAAATACTAGGGCACGCAGCTTATTCTCCAGTCTTCGCTCCGTCCGATTATCATCTACTTGCATTACTGGGACACGCTCTCGCTGAACAACGCTTCAATTCGTATGAAAATGTACGAAAATGGCTCGCTGGCTGGTTCGCTTCAAAAGAAGAACTTTTTTTTTTTCGTGGCGTGGCGTTCATAGCCTGCCGGAGAGGTGGGAGAAATGTATAAATAGCAACGGAGATTACTTTGAATACAATATTGTTTATCAGTTTCAGACAAAAGACTTGCAATTATTGTTTCCAAATTCCGGTTTCATACTTCTACACCTGGTAGATGGCAACTGTGTCCTCGTGACCTTTGCGAGCAGAAGAGGAAATGGAAGAACTAGCCATGGTCCAAGATACCCCCCGCTGTTTTCCCTATGCTGTGACTTGCGGAGTAATGTAGAAGTGTACACCAGTGGCGCCTGCGGCAGACCCCATGATTCGAGATGAAATTCGCAGGGTCTAATCGGTACTGAGAAGAAACCTGCCTGCCACTCCAAGCTCAGAAGAAGACCAACGTGTGCCAGAACGTATTATTTGTCTGCCCTACAGGGCGAGTCCTTGAGTACAGTTGTGGCTGAGGGCTCGGTCTGCTGTTATCTGACCGGTGAGAAGTCCAATGTACTACAATGACTTGGCATTTCTTTAATGCGTGAACTGCTTATTCACCTTGTAACAAAGTAACTGTTACCAACTATGATTTCTTCCGAAGATATGCATTCCATAATAACTAGTCTATGAAATTATATTATGGAAAAGTGCATATATATATATATATATATATATATATATATATATATATATATATATATATATATATATATACTATGCGATCGAAAGTATCCGGACACCTGGCTGAAAATGACTTACAAGTTCCTGGCACCCTCCATCGGTAACGCTGGAATTCAATATGGTGTTGGCCCACCCTTAGCCTTTATGACGGCTTCCACTCTCGCAGGCATACGTTCAATCAGGTGCTGGAATGTTTCTTGGTGAATGGCAGCCCATTCTTCACGGAGTGCTGCATTGAGGAGACGTATCGATGTCGGTCGGTGAGGCCTGGCACGAAGGCATTCCAAAATATCCCAAAGGTCTTCTATAGGATTCAGGTCAGGACTCTGTGCAGGCTAATTCATTGCAGGGATGTTATTGTCGTGTAACCACTCCGCCACAGGCCGTGCATTATGAACAGGTGCTCGATCGTGTTGAAAGATGCAGAGTCGCCATCCTCAAATTGCTCTTCAACAGTGGGAAGCAAGCCTACATCAACGTCGGCCTGTGCTGTGATAGTGCCACACAAAACAACAAGGGGTGCAAGCTCCCTCCATGAAAAACACGACTACACCATAACACCACCGCCTCAGAATTTTATTGTTGGCACTGCACACGCTGGCAGATGACGTTGAGCGGGTATACACCATACCCACACCCTGCCATCGGATAGCCACATTGTGTACCGTGATTCGTCACTCCACACAACGTTCTTCCACTGTTCAATCGTCCAATGTTTACGCTTCTTACACCAAGCGAGGCGTCGTTTGAAATTTACCGGCGTGATGTGTGGCTTATGAGCAGCCGTTCGACCATGAAATCCAAGTTTTCTCACCTGTCATAGTACTTACAGTGGATCCTCATGCAGTCTGGAATTCCTGTGCAATGGTCTGGATAGATGTCTGCGTATTACACATTACGACCCTCTTCAACTGTCGGCGGTCTCTGTCAGTCAACAGACGAGTTCGGCTTATAGCTACGTTTTTGTGCTGTACGTGTCCCTTCACGTTTCCACTTCACTATCACATCGGAAACAGAGGACCTAGGGATGTTAGGTGTGTGGAAATCTCGCGTACAGACGTATGACACAAGGGACACCCAATCACCTGGCCACGTTCGAAGTCCGTGAGTTTCGCAGAGCGCCCCATCCTGCTTTCTGGGGGTGTCGGGATTCTTTTGATCACATAGTGTATATACAGCCTGCTTCTGGAGGCCTGCTGTAATATTTGTTGCTCGTAGACGCAGCTTCTGTGTTGTTAGAAAAATCTCGTGATTTCCACACGAATATTGCCTTACAGAACTAAACAAGTACAACACGTATATTATTAGTTGGGAGCTGGTTGACAGCCGACTAACACTACCCGGCGCAAGAAGAAACTCAGATTGATACACTAGATCACATTTTGCTAGCCTACACAAATTCCTAGATTTGTTGTGGTTTGTGTTGCTTTGGCATTGGAAACAGCCACTCACATAACCACATGGTCGGATAATGTTCAACACCATATTGGATTACGTTATTTCGTCGTTGGTTTGACATTAAGTAATTTCGTTTCATCATAATACATACAACAATCTACATACGTTAGTTCCAACGCTACTTCAATGATTACACAGAACTACGTAAGTTTTTACGACTCTGGAAATCTGGGATCTTGGTAGTTCACAATTCAAGTGCATAGGCGGTTTTATGAATTTACATATTTTCGTTGACAATTCGTCCTTCTCAAACAATACGTTATTTTTATCGTTTTCTTCGTTGCAGAAGTAATTTTATGTAAGCGCCACGCTATTTCTAAACGAATCTTTCTTATCTTCTTCTGCTCATCAGTTTTTAAGCAATTCCCTATTACGGTGCTTATCTCTTCCTTGGCCTTCGCAGACTTCTGCCGGATCACAATCTCTGACTTTGTAAGGCGGCCTGCCAAGGTTCATCCTGTTCAGACGTCGTTACTTCAATTAAATATATCTAACTGTTTCGACTGTATTTTCTCATACTGAGAAATTAGAAGGAGCGGTCTGTTTTACTTGGTAAAAACTTTCTAAAGCCAAGGCCGCTTAAATATTCCTTTATTTCCAAACGATCGGTTTCGACAGACTTTGCTGTCATTTGCAGGTCTCCAAAAATTTATTTCACAAAGTGGGTTCATTTTGAGTTGGACCTCACCCCAAGATGTTACATTTTATCTACATGACTACTTGGCGTGAGGTCCAATAAACACATCTTATAGCATAAATTTTTGAAAACCTGAAGGTGACAGCAAAGTCTGTCGAAAGCGATGGTTTGTAAATAAAGAAATAGTTAAGCGGTCTTGGCTTTAGAAAGTTTTTACTGAAATCAACTCTTTCCTGCTGTTGCTGTTTCTTAATCTGTCTACACTGGCTCAATAGCCCTAAGAAACGTCGTTTCAGTTGACTGGATCTTACTTTCTTGACTTTTTAAATGAGACACCATTAATTTATAAAACTTCATTCCGATTATTTTTTGCCTTTTTTTCTAAAATACCTGTTTATTGTTCCACATACGTTTTCAATTTCTTTTCCATTTTTTGTCTATATGTTTGTTATACTCATTTATGATAACAATGGCAAATAATTACAATAGGTGACCTGTTCTACTGCTGTATCGTCCACCATTATTTTTGTTCTTATGAAGTCACTTCTTATTGTAAAAGTCGTTGTTTTAGTTTTCCGTGGGTATAGTCTTCGGTTATTTTACACAGGAGGTAAATTCCTTTTTACTGGTCATTCTATTTCTCTTTTATAGCTGTGGCGCTATCTGCATATAAAATGCAGTTCACAGTAGTCTCTTTGTTCGTTCTAATACCTGCATGAAACTTAGTTTTGCCTTCACGTAGTAAATATATACATAACAAAAATCGTGGGCGAAACGCTACGCTCTTGTCTGACTCCCCTGATTCTGATGGAAGACACTGCCAGCTCTTCATTCGTATCTAACGTGACTGTTACATTTTTGTATAGGCTTCCTAAGGTTTTTATTAAATGTAGTGGGCACGCCTCTTCTTCGCTATGCGCCACAGTTTTTCTCTGTCAATTGTATCAAAGGCCTTTTTTTATATCAACATAGGCAAAGTGGGTTGTTTCAGGAAACCACAAATCCCGAATCGTTTGCTGCTGGTCTTGTAGGTATCGTTGGATTTTCATTCAAGGCTTTAGAAACAGATATCCGATCAACAGAGTGAAACATCACACCATTGCTCGCACCTCTGAGGACGACACGAAGAAAATTTCCAATACAGGCATTCATTTTTCTATCTCTTTATACGTGAATGTGAAACGTCCCCTTAGAAGAATTATAAATGACAGTGCTTAAACTGACACACAATGTTTTTAGCGCAACGCAATCTGACTTTCAATTATCCCTACAAAAGCATTGCCCTGACTAACAATAACCTATACCTTTCATGAATCACTTACCTCACAAAAATCTTCGTTACTCGAACTACTGCAAAACAGCGAGCGCCAATACTGCCAGCTAAATAAAAGATTCTAACTACTGAAAGGCATACTAAGCAAATGAAAGATTTTGATGGAGAACAAACAATTTATTTACCTTAATAGTGTTCAAAAGTCATTATATATATATATATATATATATATATATATATATATATACTCCTGGAAATGGAAAAAAGAACACATTGACACCGGTGTGTCAGACCCACCATACTTGCTCCGGACACTGCGAGAGGGCTGTACAAGCAATGATCACACGCACGGCACAGCGGACACACCAGGAACCGCGGTGTTGGCCGTCGAATGGCGCTGGCTGCGCAGCATTTGTGCACCGCCGCCGTCAGTGTCAGCCAGTTTGCCGTGGCATACGGAGCTCCATCGCAGTCTTTAACACTGGTAGCATGCCGCGACAGCGTGGACGTGAACCGTATGTGCAGTTGACGGACTTTGAGCGAGGGCGTATAGTGGGCATGCGGGAGGCCGGGTGGACGTACCGCCGAATTGCTCAACACGTGGGGCGTGAGGTCTCCACAGTACATCGATGTTGTCGCCAGTGGTCGGCGGAAGGTGCACGTGCCCGTCGACCTGGGACCGGACCGCAGCGACGCACGGATGCACGCTAAGACCGTAGGATCCCACGCAGTGCCGTAGGGGACCGCACCGCCACTTCCCAGCAAATTAGGGACACTGTTGCTCCTGGGGTATCGGCGAGGACCATTCGCAACCGTCTCCATGAAGCTGGGCTACGGTCCCGCACACCGTTAGGCCGTCTTCCGCTCACGTCCCAACATCGTGCAGCCCGCCTCCAGTGGTGTCGCGACAGGCGTGAATGGAGGGACGAATGGAGACGTGTCGTCTTCAGCGATGAGAGTCGCTTCTGCCTTGGTGCCAATGATGGTTGTATGCGTGTTTGGCGCCGTGCAGGTGAGCGCCACAATCAGGACTGCATACGACCGAGGCACACAGGGCCAACACCCGGCATCATGGTGTGGGGAGCGATCTCCTACACTGGCCGTACACCACTGGTGATCGTCGAGGGGACACTGAATAGTGCACGGTACATCCAAACCGTCATCGAACCCATCGTTCTACCATTCCTAGACCGGCAAGGGAACTTGCTGTTCCAACAGGACAATGCACGTCCGCATGTATCCCGTGCCACCCAACGTGCTCTAGAAGGTGTAAGTCAACTACCCTGGCCAGCAAGATCTCCGGATCTGTCCCCCATTGAGCATGTTTGGGACTGGATGAAGCGTCGTCTCACGCGGTCTGCACGTCCAGCACGAACGCTGGTCCAACTGAGGCGCCAGGTGGAAATGGCATGGCAAGCCGTTCCACAGGACTACATCCAGCATCTCTACGATCGTCTCCATGGGAGAATAGCAGCCTGCATTGCTGCGAAAGGTGGATATACACTGTACTAGTGCCGACATTGTGCATGCTCTGTTGCCTGTGTCTATGTGCCTGTGGTTCTGTCAGTGTGATCATGTGATGTATCTGACCCCAGGAATGTGTCAATAAAGTTTCCCCTTCCTGGGACAATGAATTCACGGTGTTCTTATTTCAATTTCCAGGAGTGTATATATATATATCAGTTCATGATATCCAGTGTTACAAATTTACTCTTTCTGGCGGACACACGTCCAGATCGTCCGCTCTCAAAACTCTGCCATCTCTCTCCCCACATCCACCACTGCTGGCGGCTCACCTCCAACTGCGCAACGCTACGCGCTGTTCACATCCAACTGCCCAACACTACAATAGCAAAATTTCCAACAATGCAAAGCAGCCAAAGACTGCACACAGCATAGTCAGTGATTTTCATACAGAGCGCTACGTGGCGTTACCAACATAAAAACCTAAACAGCCTACTTACAAATGGAATCTTGAAGGACACGACGTCAGCAGAACGAGTCCATACTAGGGTAGGTGAGTACATGCAGTTGCAAATATTCGCTGCGTCACTCCATATGTGTGCCAGACGTTCTCTTCTGTCCGTTTCCTTGTGATACCATCAGTAGCTGGAATTATGTGACTCAGACCTATATGAAGCAATGAATAAGAAAATAACAGAAATAGGAGAATAGTAGACACGAAATGACTACTGCTCCCTTAATTACTACCTCACCGTGGTCCGGCAGAATAGGCGAGTGCGCGAGTAATTTCTTCCGCGTCGTCGAGACGTATCCGCCCACTGTCGCAATTATCTAGTGTCTGGTTGCAAAGTCTGTAAAATTTAGTACATACGTGGCTCAGTTTAAATGAGTTTGGTGGCAGCTGGGTCGATGTTAAGTTTTAAATAGAGTTTAGTCATCTGTACATCAATCAGTGCGATTTGTTTGGATATAGGTACGCATTTCATGCAAAAACATTGTTTTTTTCTTGTTATACAAACATGTTTCGGCACCTCTGTGCCATCGTGAGCGGGTTTCGTTTATTGAAAACATTAAAAAGTGAACAATTTTAGGTTTTAACTGTTCTAAGTTAGGTCTAAAGAAAGTTTTTGTTCGTTTTTCCTCTTACCGTCATTATATATTATATGGTTTTCAGGACCATCCGTAGTAAAAGGCAAGCAAGTTTTCAGTGAAAACACTACACTCTGTAAAGGCACATTATTTAATACACTAAAGGAAGTTTCCATAAAAGGCAACACAAACAGGTAAACGAGCTTACACACACACACACACACGCACGCACGCACACACACACACACACACACACACACACACACATATACAGAGAGAGAGAGAAAAAGTAAACAAAATTCAAATTCGGCGCCAAGCTCTCTCGGCAACAAATGAACGCCGACGGGATTAGGAAACACAATAACCGTGTTTTACGAAGTGAAAAGGCGTTTGTAAGAACGAAATTCACAAAGTACATCAATATGTGTGTGCAGTGTCCTCAGAAAGCAAAATAAGGACCAGCACAACGAAACGTGAGTAATAACAATTATATATGCAAAACATTTTTGCCACGCCACAGTCACTTGTTTAAAAATAAAGTGATGTGTTACCTTTGCGATGAAACTCGCATTTACATTATTTGGTTTGCAGATGACAAACTATTAGTGCAGAACACCATAAGGACGGTCCTGAAAACCACATAATGTAAAATCACGGTAAGAAGAAGAACGAACAAAAACTTTCTTTAGGCCTCACTTTCTTAGGTCAGTTACAACCTAAAATATGTTCGCTTTTTACAGTTTTCAATAAACAAAGCCCACTGTGGATGGCAAAGAGGTGCGAAAACATGTTCGGGTAATAAGAAAAAAAAAACGTTTTTGTATAAAAGGCAGATTTGTACCCAATAATTTAACTGCAAACACGGAAAGGAAGACAGGAGCTGCAGATCCGAAAAGATGAATATATAATCAGCGCGATCATTCGAAACCAGGGAGCATCGGTTAGCTGCAAGATGATGTGTGATAAAACACTAAAGATCATTTCTAATGATTAAGTTCAGACTCAAATCCACTTAACAAAATCGCACTATTAATTTGTAGAAATTCCGACAAAGTTCCATTGTCCCAATCCTATCATCAAACTAACTTTGTTGTTCATACATGCTATTTACTTCTTAGCTTAACTCCCTTTTGTTCCATGTCGCACGCGAGACTTAACTCCAAAACTTTATAAAAAATGTCGACGATACTAGCGAACGTGGCTGAGTTACCGCCTAAATTACCGTATGTACCGACTCGCCGCAACCGCTTCCACAAAACTAAGTGAGCTGAGACCTTGTAGCTTCCTGCTTGTGCGCCGTTCCAGCTCCCTGAGTTCTGACGTCACAAGTCTGTTTCAGAACGCGTATCACCACTGCCATGTTAATTATTTTTTTAAAAAAGCTTCTTTGACAACAGGTATAAACGGGGCTGCATGCACGCCACCAAGACAAGAAAAACGAGACTAATTGGTTGAATCTGCGTTATTTCGTAGATTAGTTTGACTGTTTTTATGCTGTTGCGTAAACTGATTGTACAAGAGAAACATCTAAATCGTTTAATGTCTATGCATATATGGTGTCGTTCAAAAACGAAATTGTCTCGTCTTTCTACTCGAGCATTCAGACTGGTGATATCCCTCACATTTCCCTCGTAATTTACATATTTAATTTCACTATTAATATTTATCACTTTCTCTGTATAAATACAGATATATTACATATTTTGTGAGTGTACTATGATACTACAATGCTTCTAGTTTGCTATACTGTTGGGTGACACTACATTTGTTACTGCTACTTCGTTACAAACTAATTAATCGTGTAATTATAATGCTTTAACGTTTTGGGCCAATCTGGTACATTGTACTGCATCTCTGTGTACCATAATTGATAGATTTCATCAACAGCTATCCAACGAAACCTTGACTGTTAAAATGTGGTAATTAATTTTACGAATGTCTGCGCCTTTCCCTGCCTTTTACTGAGAATATCTTTCATTACAATTGTCTAATCCAGATCAACAGTAATTTTATTTCTGCCTTCTCTATAAGCATGTGCACTTGCTTATTATGTAGCACATCAGTAACCTATGTTTACCGTCTCCCTCCGTGATATTATTCGTCGTAATCTGCCGTATTACCTGTGTTCAGGATGAAAGCCATTATGCGCCTTCGAACGCCTACTTCCACTCGGATGTGACATTACGTCATTGCTGTTGTCTCGCTGGTGTACCTACGTTCAGCGGTCCCTGCCGTGTGCAGTCAATATTGTGAAGAAACTATTATAATCTGATACAGCACCTTGCATCCTGTCGTCCTTAGTTGCATGTAAACGAAATTTCGTATGGTGGAAAGCAGATCACCTGTAAAACATGAAAATGAACAAGTGTAGGCCAGTATCTACGAAGCTTCCCGCTCAGATTATCTTGCAAATAATAAAGGCGAAACGTGTATGGTAAGAGAAATTTGTTTATTCAGTTCCCATTAGACGAATCTCGAGACGGAATGTCTGTTTATACCAGTAGCCTTAGACTTTATTTTCGGTATATTTTGGGGGGCTGTTTGCGGGAAGAGACCAAACAGCGAGGTCATCGGTGTCATCGGATTAGGGAAGGACGGGGAAGGAAGTCGGCTGTGCCCTTTGAAAGGAACCATCCCGGCATTTGCCTGGAGCGATTCAGGGAAATCACGGAAAACCTAAATCAGGATGGCCGGACGCGGGATTGAACCGTCGTCGTCCCGAATGCGAGGTCAGTGTGTTAGCCACTGTGCCATCTCGCTCGGTGTTTTCGGTATATCACGCGGAATGTTTTCGATGCATAAGGCCGACTGTGAACTTAATAGTCGTATAGATAGTGGCTATTGTTGCAAAATATTATCTTAGAAAATTACAAGTTGAAAGCTACGATGCTCGCACAGTGGAGTAAGGCGTTTATTATGTACAGAGTTTTTGGTACAGATAACATTCTGTTAACTATAAACATAAACGTACGGAAGTGATTATTGCCATAATACAAAAATTACAACTTTCGAACAATGGTGTAAATGTATAATAAGCGCCGTGACGTCGACAAACATAACGTTTTTTTCTGTATAGATCAAGTTAGATCTACATCGCCGACTTCAGACACTTCAATTAACGAAGAGACTTTAAATAACTCATCGATATTCAAGTCGACACGCTATTTCCCACAGCGAAGTGTCTTGTAAATTTCTATTAAACAGGCTTATTTAATATAAACATAAGTAAATCCACCGTAGCTGGTTCCAAACCCAGCTAAGATATAAGGTGGAGCAGGAGTAACACCTCGTTCAAAAAACATTGACTTGTTCTGGGTGGTAATAACTAGTCAGGACTCTTTTCCAAGCCTATTGTGAAGAATTCAACGGCAGTGAAGGTGGAGGTGGAGACCGTAGGAACGGCTAACCTGGTCGATGAAATGGTGGTATAAAAGATCAGTAAATGGAAAACTGTGAAATAAAAAACCGGTTTGGAGTAATGTGAAAGGCGCCTGTTCTCAGAGCTTGGGGCGGCCTAAAGTTCACCTCAGTTTTAAAGCTGAAGATTGGACTATGCCCACCCTCTCAGCTATCTTCAACGTTGGGCGAGATGGAAATACTTCCATTAAAGACTACTCCAGGGGGTAGCAAGAAACAGAAGTACCCCACTGCCATGAGCTCTGCGATGAGGCCGTTGGATTGTGGAGGATCTGGAACATCACATGGGGGTGCTCAGAGCCATTTGAAGCATTTTTTTCGTTACTGTATTTATATTTATTGTGAATGGTATGCAGGTGGACGAATGCTTATAATGTTTCCTTATTTAAATATTGTTGCAATAGAATAGTTTAGAGTGGAAAGTGGTCAAGTTAGGTCATAGTTGTTGGACGTCCTCCTGGGGGATATAGTGCCAAATTCTGTCCAGCCGGTGCATCAGATCGTCAAACTCCCGTGCTGGTTGGCGGTCCCTGCCCGTTGTACTCCAGATGTTCTCAGTGGGGGAGAGATTCGGCGACCTTGTTGACCAAGGTAGGGTTTGGCAAGCACTTTCGCTGTGTACCGGCGGGCATGAAATGTAAGCTTAGGATGGTTTGCCATGAAGGGGCTACACAGCGGGGCGTAGAATATCGTCGACGTACCACTTGCTGCAAGGGTTACGTGGATAACAACCGAGAAAAGGAATGCCACCTTAGACCATCTCTCCTGGATATCGGGCCGTACGACAGGCGACAGTCTGGTTGGTATGCCACCACTGTCCAGGGAGTCTCAAGAGAGGTCTTCACCTGGAATCTCATTGATTGCAGTAGATTTTCTTCAGTATACGGAGACGCACCAGGACAGCTGTGGCATACCAACCTAATTGCCGCCCATCGTACGCCTCGATAGCCAGGAATGACGGTCTGGGGTGCCGACTTACTTTATAGCAGGACCCCTTTGGTTGTTGTCCACGTCACCCTTACAGCACAGTAGATCGTGGACGATATTATACACCCCGTTGCGTTGCCCCTTCATGGCAAGCCTTGCTGAGCTTACAGTTCAGCAAGATAATGCCCGCCCGCGCACGGCGAGAGTTTCTTCTACTTGTATTCGTGCTTGCCAAACCTTTGACCAACAAGGTCGCCGGATCTCTCCCCAATTGAGAAGATTTGGATTATTATGGAAAGGGCCCTCCAACCAGCTCGGGATTTTCGCGATCTAACTCACCAGTTGGACAGAATTTGGCACGATATCCCTTAAGAGGACATCCAGCACCTCTGTCAGTCACTGTCAAGCCGAGTTACTACTTGCATAAGAGCCAGAGGCAGACCAACGAGTTACTGACTTGCTGAAATCGTCCAATTTTTTCTGAAATTGTAATCATTTGTTTGTCTGTACATGTACGTCACACCCACCGAGCTTCGTCCCTTCGGCTAATTCTTTCGTAGTGAGTCGTTTTTGTTTTGTTTTATTGTCTTGAAGTGCATATTGTATATCGACCACTGGCATTCATAACCAGCTCCAAGCGCTGTCTTTGTATGGTAAATATCTGTGGCAATGATTCCAATATTCGTATGAAGTGTCGAAACTAGTGCACGATTATGTCACATACGGAAAAGTTGGTTTTAAATGCAGCTGAGGTAATTGGACCACGCATCATTAAGTGGCGGACTGTCCTGTAACAAGACATCGGCAGTCTACAAATAAGTAATCATCCAAACAATTGGCAGCTGCGAGAGTGGCTCGGTAGTTGTATTCCGAGAGATCAGTTGGTAGAGCAGTAAAAATAAACGTAAAAGCAAAAGTCCTTTCTTCGTGTCCCGTTCAGGATTACAGTTTTAATCTACTAGAAAGTTTCAATTAGTAGAGATGTTGACGCAAGTTCTCAATTAGTCTATAAGAACCAGCAAGGTGAACGATAATACGTTTGTGCATATTTAAAATTCTATCTGCTATTTTGGATGTGCGGTACGAGCCCATCGTCCGTCGCTCAAAATTATGAGAAGAGTGGTACCACCGGTGTACCCTGAAGCGGGAAGCAATAAAAGAAATGCCTAGCTACTCCATGTAATAGAACTGCACCTGTCTCGCGCCAGTGCATCACATCACGTTTGTTTCTGTGCTGCAAGAATTCACGTCGGTCAATGTTGGTACGCTTTGTGTTGGCCTTGGCGGGTACATTCATACTCCCGTTCGACAAGGAAAAGAGAAGGTACAGTTAGAGTGTTATGTCTCATAGACGTCGAGGTCATTCGTGTCTCAGCTACAGCTCAGCTGCAAAAGAATGGAGAAAGGAATCTGAGGTTTCGGGAGGCCGCCGGTTCAAATTTCCGTCCAGTGACTCAGATTTAAGTTTTTCGTAACCCCTCCAACTTACTTACGGAAAATTCCAAAATAATTTTTTTTAAGAGGGAAGGTTGCTGATCTCACCCCTACGCTTCCCAAATCCGAGTTTGTGCTTTATATCTAATTATCTCGCCGTCGATGAGACGTTAAACGCTAATCTCTCTTTTTTCGTTTTAGTCACTGCATATGCCTGATGTGAATTTTGGCAACACCTGAAGCTTAAATCAGAATGATCAGACGACAATTATAACGCTCTTCGAAATATCAGCCCACTGCTTGTGCTAATGTAATTCATTCTAATTACTGATTGTACACACGAGCAGCTATGAAGTTAAAGCTTTGTGTGGCCGTGCGGTTCTAAGCGCTTCAGTTTGGAACCGCGTGACCGCTACGGTCGCAGGTTCGAATCCTGCCTCGGGCATGGATGTGTGTGATGTCCTTAGGTTAGTTAGGTTTAAGTAGTTCTAAGTTCTAGGGGACTGATGACCTCAGATGTTGAGTCCCATAGTGCTCAGAGCCATTTTTGAAGTTAAAGCTTTGTTGTTGCTCGTAATTGTTTCCATATACGTATCTCGTCATCTCTTTCGAGGCAGTGTCCACTAAATATGGCTCATCTATTATTTCACACTTTACCGTCATCAGACTTTCTCCATGTACTGCTGGGCGTTACTGTATTCAACCAAACACATCCATGCTGCTCCAGCGTTCTTTCTAGTAAAGAACTTCATTGGTCTTTCTACACAACTCACCATTAAAATAGCAACGCCATGAAAGCGGAACGCAACAAACGTCAAATTAGCATGAATAGTACGACATGATATATGGGATGATTCCGTGATTATGTAACAAACTTTCAGGGACGATGAAGTAAGGTAAATGTATCAATTTGAGGTAAGGGACCCTGGTCCGGAAACGGCCGACACGAAAGTTATAAGTGGGGGAAAAAAAACACTAATGGTGGACCTGTTATTCTGCAAGTCTTTGTTTCCATATTTTGGGAAGAGGTACTGGGCCAAAATAAGAAAAAAGTTTTCAGTTATAAATAGACTGAAGTGCATACCTTAAGACCTACTTTTCCATCTTCGCTACTGTGAAACATCTCTCCAACTGAACGAGTGCTCCACTTTAAGACCCATGTTTACTGGACCATTTTGTCTTGTTTTGGTTCATACAATCTCCTTCCGAAATAAGTAAAACTAAAGAACTTGGAGTAGAAAAGGTCCACTATAGGGGATAGCAGAACGATTTCCACTTATTAACTTTCGATTCGGTCGTTCCTGGACTAGGGTCCTTTACCTGAAATAGATACATTTACCTTACTTCGTCGTCCCTGAAAGTTTGTAAAGTCAACACGGAATCAACCTTTATGTACAAATGGTTATCGTTTCAGCGCAATCACACAAAGTGGGTAGGAGTTACAATATGTACATTCCGTACACAAGAAAGGATTAAGAAAGGGTTTCTCTCTCAGAAATCGTGTTTGAACGTTGGCTGTTCGTGAAAAAATCATCTTATGCCTCTTGTAAGAAGGAGAAACGTCTGAGAGCACGTTTCGTAATTCGAGACTAGAAGGATCGGAAATTATCCAGACTGTCGTTTATCTTTGCAGGATGTTGTGGTTCGCGTTGGTCGGATTCCACGTCTGTCATGTCAGTATGTAATTTACACTCACGGAAAAAATTTGCAACACCAAATAAAAGTAATGTAGAATAATGAAATTTAAGAAATACGTTTGTCTAGGTAACATTTTTAAGTGATTAACATTGCAAGATCACAGGTTAACGTAAGCGTGAGATACGCATTTGCAAATGGGAAACGCTGCTACATTAATAACCGGTGTAACCGCCAGAATGTTGGATGCAAGCATGAAAACGTGCATGGGTGCTGGATACAGGGACGGTTAATGCGTTTTGCGGATGACGCTCGAGTTGCCGTCGCATGATGTCCCACATGTGGTAGAAAGGAAGCAGACGGTGATCGAGGAAGCCAAAGCAACATGTCGCCACTGGGTATAGTATGTTGGGTTACAACAGATCTATGTGGTCGAGCGTTATCCTGTTGGAAAACGCACCTTTGTAAGCTGTTCGTATACGGTAGCGCAAAAGGTCGGATCGCCAGATTGACATACAGATTTGCAGTCAAGGTGCGTGGGTTAATTTAGTGCTGCAGCTATCGTACGAAATTTTGCCCCATACCATAAGTCCAGGTGTAGGTCCAGTACGTCTAGCACGTAGACAGGTTAGTTGCATGACCTCAAATGTCCTCCTTCTAAACAACACACGGACATCACTGACGCTGAGGCCGAACCAGCTGTCATCATAAAACATCCTGCCCTTGAATGAGCTCTCGCTTGACAACACTGAAGTCACTTTGGTGGCTTTGGCGGTGGTTTGGGTCAGTAGAATGTACGCTACAGCGCCTCTGACTCGGAGCTGTCCTCGAAGTAACCGGTTTGTAACAGTTGGTTGTGTCGCTGTGGTGCCAACTGCTGCCAAGGCTGCTGCTGAAGATGCAGTTGTGATACGCCACCGTCATATGCCGAACACGATGGTCTGTCCACGTGGTAGTGGTACGTGGCCGTCCGGAGCTCTGTCTTCTTGCGACTGTACGAGTCAAACGAAAACCTTAAATTTGTAATAACAAATCGAAATTTCGCGCCGTTATCCTGTAAGTTGGTAAGCGTCCTACAACAGCGTGCAGAATTGCGTGTAGGTGGCAGCATAGTGCAGATGCACACATACCGTCGCAGTATCAGTATAAAGATGGCCGTCCCACTTGCGACTTGCACCAGGGGAGAACAGCGTTCTGTTATTCGGTTTTTGCGTAGTGAAGGTGTGAAACCTATTGACATACATCGACGAGTGAAGGTTCATTCAGTACGGTGATGCATGTTTTTCACAGCAGCAAGTATACGAATGTAGTAGGAAGTTCGCAAATGGTGTGCCTTCAGTGTAAAATACTCCGCACCCAGGTCAGGCACAACGAGTTGTGACTCCACAGAACATTGCAGCAGCTGAAGCCATAGTGAAGGAAAACCGCCGACTGACACTGAATGACATTGCAGCATGTTTACAGATTAGTCATGGGTCAGCACACCACATTGTCCATGATGTGCTCCAGTTTCACAAAGTGTCTGCAAGATGGGTGCCACGGCAGCTGACTCCTGAAATGAGAGAACGACGTGTTGATGCTTGTGAAGGAGTTCTTCGGCACTTTGAATGCGAAGGTGACAGCTTCCTTGCAAGAATTGTTACTGGGGACGAAACCTGGGTTCACTTCCACCAACTGGAAATGAAGAGAGCGAGCAAGGAATGGCACCATTCCTCATCACCAAAACCAAAGAAGTTCGGAACAGAACCATCAGTAGGGAAGGCTATGCTGACTCTCTTTTGGGACGAAAAAGGCGTTATTTTGGAGCATTACATGCCTAGAGGGACCACTGTTACCAGTGCATCATACACAGATCTCCTAAAAAATCGTCTGCGGTCTGCAATCAAATCAAAAGCGATGTGGATTGCTGTCAGCAGGTGTCCTTTTGCAACATGACAATGCAAGGCCCCACACTGCCCGTACAACAGTTGCAACAATCACAGACCTGCATTTTGAGTGTCTTCCTCGTCCACCAAACTCACCAGACCTTGCCCGAAGTGATTTCCGTATGTTTGGACCACTTAAAGACGCAATGGGAGGAAAGAAGTTCCGTTCTGATGAAGAGGTACGCTACGCGGTGCATAGATGGTTGCGCGGACCACCAAAAGAATTTTTTTCTAAAGGAGTTTATGCAATTTGTAAGCGCTGAAGGACTTGCATTGTGCATTATGTTGAAAAGTGATACAGCTTTGTACCATTTCTGAACAGTAAATAATATTTTAAAAAATGTTTAAGGTTTTCATTTGACTCACCCTCGTACATTCTTGTGACCACTGCTACCATCGATGATGTACAATGGCTACATTCCTGCCAAGTCTTTCTGCAGTATTGTGGAAGGAACATCCTTCTCCTCACTGCCCTATTACACGACGCCGTTCAAATTCAGTGATGTTTGATAATGGCGTTTTGTCGCCTTAAGTTCCACGTCCAACCTCAAGGATAACTAACGCTCACGATCGTTACATCGTGTATTTAAAGGAAATCTGATTTGCATTCTCATAGTGGCGCTACTAGTTGTGCGAAAGTGGAACAGACATCGTATTTCAGATTTGGAAACACGCCTACCAACTTTCGTTTATGTCGGACAAGTCCTTCTTGGTGTTCTGATTTTTTCCCGTCGGTGTATAACTCAACCACAGAAGACTTATTCTCGAATTCTCTGTTACTTATATCGCAGGTCTTACGAGCCGAAACTTGGAAGAGGCTGGTAAATTACATATCCCTTCATCTGTTTTGCTTGCTTCCTCCATTTCGCTCCTCGCTTCTTCCATCTTAAGTCGGCAAAAATCGAAATCCTTTTATACACGCGCGCTGACGTTCGGGATCGTAACAATAGCGTAACGAAGTGGCAGAAGAACTCCATTGTTGGACATGCGTGAGCTGTATAGGTAGCTCCGTGGAATTTCCTCACCGTGGCGTTTTCGACCCATTTGTAGGTACCGCATGTAGAAGTGAGCGCAGAATAATGTGGTCGGTAGATGCACAGTCGGCAGGGAACGTGTGTGTAGAGCGGTAGTGGTGGGGTTACAGGCAGGCGCTGTAGGGGGGGGGGGGGGGGGGAGCTAAGCGCTGAATGAGAAGTGCCGTCCCAAACTGAAGCCTACACTCAGATTTTCTGTAACTATTAAGTGGAGCCCCTCCAGAACCACACTTGCAAGGTAATCATTCAAAACTGTCACCTCTCCTTTGGTTAGCATCTTAAGAGAATTCCTCTGAAAATGTAACAAAGCAGCGATTTATTTTCGTCTGAGTTTTTAACCATTTGTAACTTTCAGAGAATCGTGGCGAATTTTGAGTAAAATCTGCACATTTCTCTTGTTGTCATCTTAAAATTTGCTTCTGTTGCCAAAACAAAGCGAAGTTCAAGCATAGTGTCTACGCAGTAACATGTTGTTTAAACGCAACTGTGAGGGAATTCTGAAAGAGTAGTTTATTAAGTTTAATAAATGAGGAACTGAGGAAAAGTAAGAGCAAACAGCTTATGAAAAAGCACATATAATGCTATAAGTAACGTAAAAATGAATTTCTCTTGTTGTCATCTTAAAATTTGCTTCTGTTGCCAACACAAAGCGAAGTTTACGCATAGTGTCTGCTCAGTAACATGTTTAAACGGAGCTGCGACGGAATTCTGAAAGAGCGGTTTATTAAGTTTAATAAATGAGGAACTGAGGAAAAGTAAGAGCAAACAGCTTATGAAAAAGCACATATAATGCTATGAGTAACGTAAAAATGAATTTCTCTTGTTGCCATCTTAAAATTTGCTTCTGTTGCCAACACAAAGCGAATTTTACGCATAGCGTCTGCTCAGTAACATGTTAAACGGAATTGCGACGGAATTCTGAAAGAGTGGTTTATTGAGTTTAATAAATGAGGAACTGAGGAAAAGTAAGACCAACAGCTTATGAAAAAGCACATGTAAAGCTATAAGTAACGTAAAAATGAATTTTTTTATCGACTAGTTTCTGGAAGATCGTGTGAGAAATATAGCAGCGCGTGCGCCTCGGTTCTATCTTCGCCGACCGGCCGAAAGAAGGCAAACACTATCGCCATCCCTTTGCCCAGTGCTCTGGACAAAAATTGCTCAATGCACATCGCTCACCGTATTCCACGCAGACTCAACCGTGGCACTTCCGAACAACCAGTTTTTCACCGTAGTATTTGACCGAAGCCTTTGCCACTGTTGGCGATGTCTTTGACGCGGCAACAGATAGACGTAACGTCAATGCTGTGCTCTTAGATTCCTGATGGTCGGAAATCGAGACATATTCGGAAAAAGCTGCCAGAACAAAAATCTCATTGTCGCTCGTCCCATTCGGAGCAATAGAAACTTTCGTGTTTTAATCAGACTAAAAATAAACATATGAAAAACATTTGAACATGCCTGTATACTATGTACACAGTCTTTTCTAATTCTGGATAAGTTGTAAAGGGAAACGGTCGGAAAAGCCACGGCTAAGCCCGACCACTTTTCCCCTGTGGTACTTTCTACCAGAGCCCCTCACTGTTGCGGCTTCCTTTGACGATCGGAAGAGAGACAGCTAAAATACTTCTGGTCGGAAATTCCAAGTTGACGTCTTGGCACGCAGTGTCCATGGTGGGAAAGTCCACGACACCGTATAGGCGGCAGCTGTGTTAACCAAGTGTGCATTTGCCACATAAATCGTGTTAGCGAGAGGCGTGTGTCATAATCGGATGAAAATAACAAAATGACTGACAGCTTGCTGTTTACAGAACGGCTGCAGTAGTAACAACCAATCAAAGCACGTGTTTGTTCACACTCTCCGTCCTGGACTCTGCCACCTCTGATTCCGATTACCAGACAGCTGCGGACAATAACTGTCTCTAACATTATGGTTGCGATTTGTTCTGTGCTTCGTTTGTCTGTGCAGTATGTTTCTTTTTCGGAATATGCGAAGACAGTCGTGAAGTTGTAAATAAAGACTACTATTATCCTGAAAAGCGAATTCAATATCGCATTTTCACGGAGAACATATGAACATGTTCGGTAAGGAACCTCACAGCTAATATTACAGAAGCCATATTGCCTTGCGCGACGACATTTTACCAGAGTCTTAACACAGTCACGAACCTCCTGCGAAAGCAGCGCTCCAAGCGGACAGGAAGTTACACTTCTGAATACGATATCGGATAAGTGCGAATAGTATCGTTTATATTGACTTGTAACATAGTTTTTACAATAGGGAGCGTATGTAGTGCCATAAAAATCGGCAATAAGTAAACAATGTCTTCCTTTAGTTTAGTCTACATCATGGGAGGCACTTTACAGGACAGTTTATTTAAGATTCTCTTGTAACGTATAGATATTTACTGAATAACGCAGTACTCTTTTAAGAACAAAACAATGGGTAGTAAACAGCGGAAGACTTGGCCTTTTGCAGAAAGACGTTGTAAATATGCTCAACAGCGTGAAATTTTGTTCACTACACTTCTAGTCAAATCAGTGAGTGTGGAACCTAGGAAAATGAAATGGAATGAAATATATTCGTTATTTAATAAGCCGTCACAACTGTAGCTGAAGGGAAAACCACACAGACGTGTTAATAAAACGTCCAAAGCAATAAAACTGTTTCCCAACGCGGATGAAACCAATTCGACAATATTTGCTATACCTAAGCCACAAAATGGAAGAATCTTCTACGCTTTCGCTTTTGAAGCAATTACATCACACAAAACTGTTACTTGGCAAGGAAAGTACTTACCATAATAACAACAGAAATATATTCTGCTCGTGCATGAAATGTGTGTTTACATTCTCTTTCTTCCAGTTCTTTTTTTATTGTTATTTCATCCATCTCGCTCCATATGGGCGGCAGGTTGGGCTGCCTGTGGTACAATATGTCGCTCTTCAGTCTAGATGATTTACGTAATAAATGAAGAAATGATAAAACACATTCATTGAATAAAATTTTTAAAAAAATCGAAACAGAATTTGCAGATTATTATAAATATAGAGAGTGGTTTTCTTCCTTTAAGGACAAAATAGATATTTAAAACATTAAAATAAAAACGACGAAGTTCATTAAAAACAAGCACTGCACTTTCAGTAAAAAGCCGAACAACCTGCGCTGGGTGAAGAAGTTGTGGTGAGACTAAACTTTAGGATGACTGTGGGTACAAGTTCAAAAGCTGTTGGGTTTCTTCCTAAATAAGTTGTCATTGGCTCAGTGAGATTTGGCTGATACTACATTTATTTCACGCTTAATCATGTCTCTTGATAGTTTGCTAATGCTTCGAAAGAAAAAATGTAATAAATATCTCGCCAATTAACTAAAGAGATAATTAAAAACAAACATTAATCTTACGACTAGCTTTCTCGCCGCTAGGGGCGGTAGTGTGGTTCCAACTGTCAGATGGTAACAAGTTTCGTGACTGTATATGTTAGACTGTGATTTCCCCCTTCTATGCTCAGCTGTCAGTCACTTAGTTCTTGTGACCGAGTTACAGGTAGTGTTCGTTTGTTTATAAACCTACCTGGACGAAATTAGACTGTAAAAGTGACGTGTAACAACATCGTACGTTTACAGCCGTGTACCGAGGGAGACGCTACTTCTCTTAGCCAGAATATAGGAACACGATGGGTCGGAGAACTCACGATCATATACCGGTTAACTGATTAACCGTTCTTTTTTTCGATCAGTTTTTTCCCTCTTTCTGTGCCTGCGCCCTTGGCAGGGGCCTATCTCGTCACGGCCTCGGTATCGCCTGGGCAGGGAAAAGATTTTGAAGGTTTAACCGAGTGTACGGGGCACATTAAAGGCCTCTATGAGGGAGAAGATTTGTCTGATATGATAGAAGAAGAAACAGGGGTCGATGTAGAAGAGATAGTGGATCCGCTATTAGATTCAGAATTTAAGAGAGCTTTGGATGATTTAGATCAAATAAGGCAGAAGGGAACGATAACAGTCCATCAGAATTTCTAAAATCATTGGGTGAAGTGGTAACAAAATGACTATTCACGTTAGTGTGTAGAATGTACGAGTCTGCCGACATGTCATCTGACTTTCGGAAAAATATCATCCACACAATTCCGAAGACTGCAAGAGCTGACAAGTGCGAGAATTATCGCACAATCTGCTTAAAGAGCTCATGCTCCACGTTGCTGGCAAGGATAATACACTGGAAAAGAAAATTGATGATCGGTTATATGATGATCAGTTTGGCTTTAGGAGAGGTAAAGGCACCAGAGAGGCGATTCTGATGTTGCGGTTGATAATGGTAGCAAGAATAAAGAAACATCAAGACTCAGTCATTGTCGATCTGGAGAAAGCATTCGCCAGTTTAAAATGGTGCAAGATGTTCGAAATTCTGAGAAAAATAGGAGTAAGCTATAGGGAGAGACGGGTACTATACAATATGTACAAGAGGCAAGAGGGATTAATAAGAGTGGAGCAACTGGAAGCAGTTAATTCCATAAATTATCTGGGAGTAGGCATTAGGAGTGATTTAAAATGGAATGATCTGTAAAGTTGATTGTCGGTAAAGCAGATGCCAGACTGAGATTCATTGGAGGAATCCTAAGGAAATGCAACCCGAAAACAAAGGAAGTAGTATAGAGTACACTTGTTCGCCCACTGCTTGAATATTGCTCACCAGTGTGGGATCCGTACCAGATAGGGTTGATAGAAGAGAGAGCGAAGATCCAACGGAGAGCAGCACGCTTCGTTACAGGATCATTTAGTAATCGCGAAAGCGTTACGGAGATGATAGATAAATTCCAGTGGAAGACTGTGCAACAGAGACTCTCAGTAGCTCGGTACGGGCTTTTGTTGAAGTTTCGAGAACATACCTTCACCGAGGAGTCAAGCAGTATATTGCTCCCTCCGACGTATATCTCGCGAAGTGACCATGAGGATAAAATCAGAGAGATTAGAGCCCACACAGAGGCATACCGGCAATCTTTCTTTCCACGAACAATACGAGACTGGAATAGAAGGGAGAACCGATAGAGCTACTCAAAGTACCCTCCGCCACACACCGTCAGGTGGCTTGCGGAGTATGGATGTAGATGTAGATGAAGTCTTTCGCCCCTAGTGATTAATCTGTACATCGAAGAAGCTATGATGGAAATAAAAGAAAGATACAGTAGTCAAATTAAAATTCAAGGTGAAAGGATATCAATGATACGATTCGCTGATGACATTCCCATCCTGAGGAAAGTGAAGAATTACACGACCTGCTGAATGTAATGAACAGTCTAATGAGTACAGAATATGGATTGAGACAAAATCAAGGAGAGACGAAACTAATGAGAAGTAGCAGAAATGAGAACAGCGAAAAACTTAATATCAGGATTGGTGGTCATGACGTAGATGAAGTTAAGGAATTCTGCTACCAAGGCAGCAAAATAACCAATGGTTCAAATGGCTCTGAGCACTATGGGACTCAACTGCTGAGGTCATTAGTCCCCTAGAACTTAGAACTAGTTAAACCTAGCTAACCTAAGGACATCACACACATCCATGCCCGAGGCAGGATTCGAACCTGCGACCGTAGCGGTCTTGCGGTTCCAGACTGCAGCGCCTTTAACCGCACGGCCACTTCGGCCGGCTAAAATAACCAATGACGGACGGAGGAAGGATGACATAAAAAGCAGACTAGCACTGAAAAAAAAGGACATTCCTGGCCAAGAGAAGTCTAGTAGTACCAAATATAGGCCTTAATTTGAGGAAGAAATTTCTGAGAATGTACGTCTGGAGTGCAGCATTATATGGTAATGAAACAGGGACTGTGAGGAAATCGGAACAGAAGAGAATCGAAGCATTTGAGATGCTGTGCTACAGACGAATGTTGAAAATAAGGTGCACAGATCAGTTAAGGAATGAGGAGGTTGTGCGCAGAATAGGAGAGGAAAGGAATATGTGTACAACACTGGCAAGGAAAGGAGTATGAACAGGATGATAGAACATCTGTTAAGACATCTGGGAATGACTTCTGTGATACTATAGGGACCTGCAACAACTGTAGAGGAAAACAGAGGATGGAATACACCCAGTAAGTAATTGAGGACGTACACTCCTGGAAATTGAAATAAGAACACCGTGAATTCATTGTCCCAGGAAGGGGAAACTTTATTGACACATTCCTGGGGTCAGATACATCACATGATCACACTGACAGAACCACAGGCACATAGACACAGGCAACAGAGCATGCACAATGTCGGCACTAGTACAGTGTATATCCACCTTTCGCAGCAATGCAGGCTGCTATTCTCCCATGGAGACGATCGTAGAGATGCTGGATGTAGTCCTGTGGAACGGCTTGCCATGCCATTTCCACCTGGCGCCTCAGTTGGACCAGCGTTCGTGCTGGACGTGCAGACCGCGTGAGACGACGCTTCATCCAGTCGCAAACATGCTCAATGGGGGACAGATCCGGAGATCTTGCTGGCCAGGGTAGTTGACTTACACCTTCTAGAGCACGTTGGGTGGCACGGGATACATGCGGACGTGCATTGTCCTGTTGGAACAGCAAGTTCCCTTGCCGGTCTAGGAATGGTAGAACGATGGGTTCGATGACGGTTTGGATGTACCGTGCACTATTCAGTGTCCCCTCGACGATCACCAGTGGTGTACGGCCAGTGTAGGAGATCGCTCCCCACACCATGATGCCGGGTGTTGGCCCTGTGTGCCTCGGTCGTATGCAGTCCTGATTGTGGCGCTCACCTGCACGGCGCCAAACACGCATACGACCATCATTGGCACCAAGGCAGAAGCGACTCTCATCGCTGAAGACGACACGTCTCCATTCGTCCCTCCATTCACGCCTGTCGCGACACCACTGGAGGCGGGCTGCACGATGTTGGGGCGTGAGCGGAAGACGGCCTAACGGTGTGCGGGACCGTAGCCCAGCTTCATGGAGACGGTTGCGAATGGTCCTCGCCGATACCCCAGGAGCAACAGTGTCCCTAATTTGCTGGGAAGTGGCGGTGCGGTCCCCTACGGCACTGCGTAGGATCCTACGGTCTTGGCGTGCATCCGTGCGTCGCTGCGGTCCGGTCCCAGGTCGACGGGCACGTGCACCTTACGCCGACCACTGGCGACAACATCGATGTACTGTGGAGACCTCACGCCCCACGTGTTGAGCAATTCGGCGGTACGTCCACCCGGCCTCCCGCATGCCCACTATACGCCCTCGCTCAAAGTCCGTCAACTGCACATACGGTTCACGTCCACGCTGTCGCGGCATGCTACCAGTGTTAAAGACTGCGATGGAGCTCCGTATGCCACGGCAAACTGGCTGACACTGACGGCGGCGGTGCACAAATGCTGCGCAGCTAGCGCCATTCGACGGCCAACACCGCGGTTCCTGGTGTGTCCGCTGTGCCGTGCGTGTGATCATTGCTTGTACAGCCCTCTCGCAGTGTCCGGAGCAAGTATGGTGGGTCTGACACACCGGTGTCAATGTGTTCTTTTTTCCATTTCCAGGAGTGTAGATTGCGAGTACTCCTCTGGGATGAAGGGGTTGGCGCAGGAGAGAAATTCGTGGCGGGCCGCATCAAACCAGTCAGGAGACTGATGACAAAAAAAGGAAAGGAGACCGGGGAAGGGGGGGGCGAGCTAATAATCTGATGTTGAGGCCAGGACGTTGTGGCCGAGCGGTTCTAGGCGCTTCAGTCCGGAACCAGGCGGCTGCTACGGTCGCAGGTTCGAATCCCGCCTAAGGAGATCACGTCCTTAGATTAGTAAGGTTTACGTAGTTCTCAGTGTAGGGGACTGATGCTCTCAGATGTTATGTCCCATAGTGCTTAGAGCCATTTTCGTCTCGATCACGTGCTCACCGAACATTGGTTACGATCCGTCTTTTCCCACCACAAGGAGAGAGTTGGCGGCCGAGAAGGCGAGTGCGGGACATGTAGAGAGGTGCCAGAGTGTTCATTAGCAGTCTGCGTGGAGAATGGCGCGCCGGCCGCCAGATGCCAGCCAGCTCCTCTGGTATTCCTGCCGCAGCTGGCATTGTGTTGCCTGCGGTCTTGATGGCTGCGCATCCACCTTGGCCTCGAGGTCAGACGGGTCACGATGTCGGTCGTGGCGAAATGATACGGCCGAGCGAGTTGTGAGAAACCGCGGCTGCTGGCCACCGAGGACGCGGCAATTGTCGCTGTTCCTGTTACTGTCGGTAGCGGCGCTATGACGCGGAAGTGGTACCAATAAACCGCTGGCTTCCTGCGCCGTATCTGGGACTCGTGCGGGTGTGAAATAGTTGCCTCGTCCCTACCACACGGTGTGACCCACATGCGGCGGGGAACTCACGGCGTATAACGGTTGCCGAAAGTGACTCACTCACTGCGAAGTAACCACCCCAAAGAGTCGCTAACAGTTCAATACCTAAATTACGACGTGTGCTAAAAATGCTTGCAAGCAAATGAGCCGTGCGTCATGTCTAAAGGACCCCTGGCACATTCAGTAATATATCTATACCTGTACTCCGCAAGGCACGGTGTGTGGCGGAGGATACATCCGGCACCACTATCTGATTCCCCTTCCTTATTTCATTCGCGAATGGCACGTGTAAAGAATTATTGTTGGCAAATCTCCGTCAGTTTCTCGGATATTTTCATGTACTTCTACATACATACTCCGCAATCCACCATACGGTGCGTGGCGGAGGGTACCTCGCACCACAACCTGCATCTTCTCTCCCTGTTCCACTCCCAAACAGAACGAGGGAAAAATGACTGCCTATATGCCTCTGTACGAGCCCTAATCTCTCTTATCTTACCTTTGTGGTCTCTCCGCGAAATATAAGTTGGCGGCAGTAAAATTGTACTGCAGTCAGCCTCAAATACTGGTTCTCTAAATGGCCTCAGTAGCGATTCACGAAAAGAACGCCTCCTTTCCTCCAGAGACTCCCACCCGAGTTCCTGAAGCATTTCCGTAACACTCGCGTGATGATGAAACCTACCAGTAACAAATCTAGCAGCCCGCCTCTGAATTGCTTCTATGTCCTCCCTCAATCCGACCTGATAGGGATCCCAAACGCTCGAGTAGTACTTAAGAATAGGTCGTATTGTACCAATGAACCGAAGACGACTATCCGCCTTCCCCACAACTGCCATTACATGCTTGTCCCACTTCATATCGCTCTGCAATGTTACGCCCAAATATTTAATCGACGTGACTGTGTCAAGCGCTACGCTACTAACGGAGTATTCAAACATTACGGGATTCTTTTTCCTATTCATCTGCATTAATTTACGTTTATCTATATTTATAGTTAGCTGCCATTCTTTACACCAATCACAAATCCTGTCCAAGTCATCTTGTATCCTCCTACAGTCACTCAACGACGACACCTTTCCGTACACCACAGCGTCATCAGCAAACAGCCTCACATTGCTATCCACCCTATCCAAAAGATCATTTATGTAGATAGAAAACAACAGCGGACCTACCACACTTCCCTGGGGCACTCCAGATGATACCCTCACCTCCGATGAACACTCACCATCGAGGACAACGTACTGGCTTCTATTACTTAAGAAGTCTTCGAGCCACTCACATATTTGGGAACCAATCCCATATGCTCTGCAGTGGACACCAATTTAGTATTGGGGGGCAGCGTGAAAATCGTAGAGGGAGACCAAGAGATGAATACACTAAGCAGATTCAGAAGGATGTAGGTAGCAGTAGGCACTGGGAGATGAAGAATCTTGCACAGCATAGAGTAGCATGGAGATCTGCATGAAACCAGGCTCTGGACTGAAGACCACAACAACAACAATATGTTGCTCGACTGTTCTCGGAACGAATTTTCTCGGGATTCAAATAGTAAACGTCTCTGTTATGGACAAAGCACCTATTGTAACGTCTGCGACTGGATTTTATTGATCATCTACGCAACGCTCTCGTGGCGACTAAGGCTGAGTTCAGACTAACATGCGTTGACGGACACGATCGAGTTTCAGACGATTTCAGATGACAAGCGGCGGAACAAGTTGGTCCCTGCAGTTACTCTCTCGTAGTCTGTTTCTCTTTGAGGCACCTTGCAACCGGATGTGCAGTGGCCGACCTGCGCTATTCATGTAGGCCTACAGCACTTATCGGAAAATCGACTGCCTGGGATAATTCGCCAAGTATGCAAAGTTATCTGGTGGAAATTAAGACACTGTGACGCTGACCCCATATGAAGAACAGTGTTTTGAAATATCTCAAAAACATGAGCAGTACGCAATGTTTCGTCGTCATGTAGGAGCTCTCGTTGTTCAACACATAGGAACACAAAATGCAGAATATTCAAGTTCCTTATACTTCAAATATTTTTTTTTCTCTAGTGCCGTTGGCGCTATGTGGCGCAGACGATCACTTTATCTGTGCGGACATTCATGTTTATGAGAAATACAGCGACTCAGCACTTTTTCAGAGATTCCGTTGTATATGAAAAACAAACTGCAAAATATGCACCGAAACGAAGACCTTTAACAGAAAACCACAACACGGCACTTCCTTACATGACCGTTGGTGATAAAGCAACTTGGCCGCTGGAAAATTTGAAACTCTACGGCGAAAAGCAGCTGACTTATGCAAAAAAGATATTTAACTATCGGCTTATTTTGGCACGTAGGTATGTTGAGTGTTGTTATGGTATAGCGTGTGTAACGCGTCCTCTTATATTATTATGTTTTGCTATCCTTATTGTTAGAAAAACCTTTATTCAGTCGGTCGTCGAAATTTTGAAATAAAAGTTATTGTGGATGTCGCGTAATAAATATTTCGCGTGAAGCGCTGTTGCGACACAGGCAAAGATCAATTGTGGAAACTAACCCACTGAATATTACAAATAATGTTAATAAGAATACGGCCGACTGACTACATCAAATAAGAGGGCACGCACATTCGCGAACGAGTGGTAAAAAAAAAAAAAAAAAACGTTAATACTCTGTAGGAAATGAGTCTTAAATATAGTTACGCTTGTACACATTCAAATGTATGCGAACATACGAACGGGATAGAGGCACGTACATTTTGAGTGCAATCATCCCCCGTGGCCTGGATAAAAGGAATTACAGCTAAATGCATTTATTCATCTTAGAATGTAAATGCGTGGACTTCGAAATTAAATGAAAAGAAAGACTGCAGGTTCTGAATGTCGCGGCAAATATATTTGAAATTGACGGTAGCGGCCACGAAAGGAAAAGATGAACACATTCACGTACCTCTATTGTTGAGCAGCGTCGCCGTGAAAATCGTCGCCTCCATCTAAATTCTCTGCATAAAATTGAAATAATAGCAATAATTTTCCATAATTTCAGGAACTTGGAACCATGGTATCACAAAAGATGAAATCGCTCTGCTTCAAAATCACTTTCATTATTTAACCCAGTTTTATCAGTAAGAAATGGCACTACACGTCTTAATACTAGGACAGGATAACAGCGAAAGGTAACTTATTCTAAGACTAATAAACGAAGAGTGTAAAGCTTCTTTTGTTCAGCACATGCTTTTGCACATTAATCTCTGGTAGTTGAACTAGTGTCTATATATTTATAAAAAAATTTATATAATTCATTTACACATGTAATTAATGGGGAGTACTATTCGTCCATTAAATGTCAGTGTTGATTGTGCCGAACACATTGTAAAAGGCATTACATTACTTCACAACTATGTTGAAATGAAAGATGAAGTTAAACGCGAAGATCACTTAGAAGCAAATCTGACAAGTATAAATGGACGACTTTCGGACTAAATGTACCAGCTATTTTGTTAATGAAGGCGGAATGGAAAATTCAGATAGTGTGGTATGAACGAAAGGGTACTTGTTAACAGGAAAGATTTTCTTACCTGTATCGTTTCTTTTCCAATTCTCCCCACGCTTGCGGCCTCAAAATTTTTCATCATCATATCATTCCCATTGACACGCAAGTCGCCGAAGTGGCGTCAACTAAATAGACTTGCACCAGGTGACTATTCTACCCGACTGGAGGCCCTCGCCATACATTTCCATTTACTTTTACGTAATGCCGACGATATATTCCGTAATGCAGGCCTTGTTTCTACTTCGTCAGTCAGTAGCTCGATATTAATACTCTCGCCTTCGGTTTCACTCATTTTTCTCAACATCCTACAAAGAAAAATAACAGTAACATACAGAAATTACGTCTCCGTAAACGCTGCATTAACATGCCCTCATAAGCCCGGTTGTGAGTTGAAAGTCAGGTTTTAAAAAGCGCGTCAGAGTTCTGTCATCTGCACTATGCCTAAAAGATCCCTTCTGTTTATCGGATTTTGTCTATCTCTCCGATTAATCCAACCTGATAAGAATCCCAGACTAATCAGCAATTCTCAAGAATCAATCGAACAAATATTTTGTAAGACCCTTTCGTGGGTGAATTACATTTCCTTAAGATTCTTCCAATGAATCTCGGTCTGGCATCTGCTTGTCCACGTGGTCATTCCGCTTTAAGTCTCTTCTAAGCATTTTAAGGCAGCTACTTTTTCCAGAGGTTTGTTGCCAATAGTATATTTCTGCAACAGTGGATTTCTTCGCCTATTTATGCGTGACGTGTTGCATCTAATTTACATTATGCCTCCTGCACCAAACGTAATCACCTACAGGACTTTTTGGAGTTCAAATGTTTCAAATGGCTCTGAGCACTATGGGACTTAACACCTATGGTCATCAGTCCCCTAGAACTTAGAACTACTTAAACCTAACTAACCTAAGGACATCACACAACAGCCAGTCATCACGAGGCAGAGGAAATCCCTGACCCCGCCCGGGAGTCGAACCCGGGAACCCGGGCGCGTGAAGCGAGAACGCAACCGCACGACCACGAGCTGCGGACTTTTGGAGTTCACGAAGGTCTTCTGCTGCGATAGACAACCGCATCACAGGAAAAACTCTCATCGAGCATCCGACTTTGTCGACCAGATCATTTATGTATACAGTAATGGTAATGCGAGTATATTGTCAAACCTTCAATATATTGATTGTCTTTAGGCACGTATAGACGTACTCTCAGCACCAGGAGTATTGACGAGCTGTGTTGGTGGCCTCAAAAACGGTCTCAGTTTTGTCAGTAAGTACTGAGCGTGTGAGGTCGAGTATTGATGGTTTGACAATATTCACCATTCAGAAATCAACAGAGCTATACGACGTTAAAAAAAAGCACGCTTCATGTTTTGAGTTCGGCTTCTGCGCACCTCATACGTCAGATGCAATTTCTCAAGTAGTCTTTCAACCCAACACGGTTTTAATAGGCCTATTCAGACTCGCTCATTGTGTTTACTACTTTAGGAAGATCAAAGGAGAATTAAGTATGGCAAAGCTTTCGCTATTATTATATAAATATAGTACTGGCTTGTTGAATTACGTAGCATTGTGGAATTATTCTTCTGCTTCGAAAAGTACGTCATATATCGCATTTGCAGTGATTGGTACACGAAATGAATGTTCCTCCCTCCAAATTACCACGAAACAAAAAAAAAAGTTTTACCTGAATATATTCTTGGAGTTCAGAGTTCAGAAATTCCTTCACATGCTTTCATTAAATTTTGCTAATTGTCTTTGCTCAAATTACAGCACTAAATTTGAAGCATTTGAATGACCCACCTGTCGCTAGAAATCTCATTGTAACTCCGAATCTCTCATCAGTAGATATTGCCTCTCTTATTGACATAATTATTTCTTTATTTTTATATCATATTATTATTAATAAATTATCATACGATACAGGACTCATCTGAAAATAGGTTATGAAATCAGTTTCTATTATCAGTCAGTAAATTAATATGAGATAAATCATTCCATTTTTTTCACACATTATTGGAACCATTTTTTCTTTTTCGTTGTTCTCTGTTGCTTCGTGCCAGCTATAGGTAACATAATTGGGAGACTTGCTTTCTTTTCGACGTTCGCTATCTTAACCTCATTGCTAACTGACAGTATTACAGATGGTGTGAGTGTATATTGAAGGTTTGACAAACTAGAACTGACAATAAATACTGGACGTGTGCAGGTCCCAGAGCATCGCTTAGTTATAGGTATACTAAGTTGAAGCAAATTTTCTGTAGGCAGCTTAATATAAACACACTTGTGCCATAGTTACACCTAGGACTTTCAGATGCTACATTTTTATTTTTTGCTATTTCAGTGGTTTTCAGTGATTCATCATGTGAGGAAAACATGAATTAAACACTCCCATCTGTAATTTTGTTGCACCTCATCAGTGCGTTTACCCTGTTGTCATATTCTCGTGAATAACAAATCAAAATCAGGCATGCAAGAGAAAATTGTTGAACACCAATAAAAGTTTTGAATAATAAAAGAAATGAAATAATGAAATAACAAACAATGTCCGTAACTGTTATTTATGTGAAGAAATTTTGAAAATTACGAAAATTCCTGGCGAGGCATACCCTTAGGTGCACCAGTGATTGCTATGCTAATTGTTTGCAAACAGTTCAGTCGTTTCGATACTCAGGGTGGCGGATCTGTTGTAAAGTGCAGCATTTGTAAGGTCTCAATGGCAACTGTTGAAAAGCGCTAACGAAATCATGTTCAGCATCGCGTGGAAAGCACGAAGCATGCAAGGAATAAGGAATTATGGGTGGGAACAGTACAGCTTTTTAATTGAATAGCAAAGAACCGGAAGCAAGAGCCAGAAACAAATTTCGAAGACAAAAAAAATGTACTCTTATTCTATCTCAGGATTCAAAATTCAGCTAGTAGAATTAATACTTTTTACTAGTACTAGTAATGTAGATTTAGCTATTACTTGTAGAATTTTTATGAGGTCACAATGGTTGACTTTGCCTGGAGAAGGGTCTAGCATGCAAAATGCTGCTGGACTGTTTTGTTATACAGGGTGATTCAAAAAGAATACCACAACTTTAGGAATTTAAAACTCTGCAACGACAAAAGGCAGAGCTAAGCACTATCTGTCGGCGAATTAAGGGAGCTATAAAGTTTCATTTAGTTGTACATTTGTTCGCTTGAGGCGCTGTTGACTAGGCGTCAGCGTCAGTTGATGCTAAGATGGCGACCGCTCAACAGAAAGCTTTTTGTGTTATTGAGTACGGCAGAAGTGAATCGACGACAGTTGTTCAGCGTGCATTTCGAACGAAGTATGGTGTTAAACCTCCTGATAGGTGGTGTATTAAACGTTGGTATAAACAGTTTACAGAGAATGGGTGTTTGTGCAAAGGGAAAAGTTATGGACGGCCGAGAACGAGTGATGAAAATGTAGCACGCATCCAGCAAGCATTTGTTCGCAGCCCAGGAAAATCGACTTGCAGAGCTAGCAGAGAGCTGCAAATTCCACAATCAACTGTATGGAGAGTCCTACGAAAAAGGTTAGTTATGAAACCTTATCGCCTGAAATTGGTTCAAGCACTGTCTGCAGCACTTCATCACTGGCCTCCAAGAAGCCCTGATCTTACCCCCTGCGATTTTTTCTTATGGGGGTATGTTAAGGATATGGTGTTTCGGCCACCTCTCCCAGCCACCATTGATGATTTGAAACGAGAAATAACAGCAGCTATCTAAACTGTTACGCCTGATATGCTACAGAGAGTGTGGAACGAGTTGGAGTATCGGGTTGATATTGCTCATGTGTCTGGAGGGGGCCATATTGAACATCTCTGAACTTGTTTTTGAGTGAAAAAAACCTTTTTAAATACTCTTTGTAATGATGTATAACAGAAGGTTATATTATGTTTCTTTCATTAAATACACATTTTTAAAGTTGTGGTATTCTTTTTGAATCACCCTGTATTAGACAACATTATGTGCAAACGTTTGGAAATAAAAATTAGAATAACTGTGAGAGAATAATTAATCAATTCAGAGAAAAAGGTAAAGCAAAGTGCTGATTTTATGTTGTTGTTAATGACTGTGGTAAAAATTACCAAACAACAAAAGGTGAATGCGACCGAATTAAGTGATTTTGAGTACCAAAGTGGAAGAATTGGTTCAAACACTCAAACACATCTCTTATGCTGAGCAACTGCTTGTAGCTCATGAGGTATGCGTTTTAGAGTCCATGGTTCAAATGGCTCTGAGCTCCATGGGACTTAACTTCTGAGGTCATCATTCCCCTAGAACTTAGAACTACTTAAACCTAACTAACCTAAGGACATCACAAACATCCATGCCCGAGGCAGGATTCGAACCTGCGACCGTAGCGGTCGCGGGGTCCCAGACTGTAGCGCCTAGAACCGCTCGGCCACACCGGCCGGCTAGAGTCGATGTTTACTTGATTTTTTCCTCTGAATAATCGTTGCTATCATATCCCTGAATATGGACAATTTATTCTGGGACACCCTGTATATGCATTAATAATTTGCTAAGGCGTATAAAATTTGTGTGGGAGTAAAGTGCTAGTAAGGAATCGTCCCAACTCGTCTCCCATTATCAAGAAGAGCAAAAACAGAAAATGGCAATTAATGTATACTAACCAATTTGTCATGGTGAGAATACCTCAATCTGGTGCTTATTTATTATGCTGAAAAGATATTTTCAATTATTAAATCCATTGGATTATGTATACCACGTTGCCACTTTTCTGTGCTGTTCAAAGAGAACTTGACTCTGAAACCCTGTATGTGACATTAGGTACAGTGTAAATATACGTATATTCTCACAGAGCTGGTCACGTAGGATACAATTAGAAGTCTACGTTAACATTGCGACCTAACATGAAAATACAGTGACTGAAATTATGGTATATAAATATATACATACTGGTGTAGCTTAAAGAAGTCCATTTTTGTTAACTTAGTGGTACTACACATTTTTCAAATGGCTCTGAGCACTATGGGACTTGACATCTATGGTCATCAGTCCCCTAGAACTTAGAACTACTTAAACCTAACTAACCTAAGGACATCACACAACACCCAGTCATCACGAGGCAGAGAAAATCCCTGACCCCGCCGGGAATCGAACTCGGGAACCCGGGCGCGGGAAGCGAGAATGCTACCCCACGACCACGAGCTGCGAACTACACATTTTTCGTGAGGTATAGAACAATAGTAGGATTTCTAAGCTATATATACATGAATTTATTTATGCTGTAGGTGTAAGAATGTCATTGCTGGTGAAGCATAATATACAGTGGATACTAAGAAGCCATTTTCTGTTTTTATTATTTAGTAGGCAACTTGTATGATTATAGTATGTAGGTTTTCTTATGTTGTCGATATTCATAAGAACTTAAGAAAAAAAGCATTACACAGCATCAACTGGTTTAACTGAAAATTTTGTGTAAGAAAATAATTAGCTCATTTTCTAACACTGCGACTATGCACATTAATTTGCGTTTAAGTAGCATCTAGTTACATTTCTTACTTGTGATGTTGGTCTTTTAATTGATTTAGGATTCATGATGAGATGACATAATTGCTGAAACGTAGTGATTTGTTTTACATGACAGACTGGTAGCAAATACTGGTATATACATAAGCCTATACTAGAATGCCTGAGCTAAAAACTAATCTTTTATAAAATCGCCATGTGTGGGTGTGAAAGAAGTATTATTTCCACTAAATAGAAATGTTGGATAAGTAGTTTAATTATTAATTACTATAAGAACAGTTTGCATTGTGGTTTGTTAGTTGTACATGCAGCCTTATTTTCATGTGTGATTTGGGGGCTGCAGTCTCAAAAATGGTTGCATTGTGAGGATATGGTATGAATTAACCCATCCTATATTCACAAACTGGTATACACACATATGCAGTATTAACGGAGCAGAATACTCATGTATCTCAAGCCAGTACAATTGATGGTAAGAAAACAAAGCTATAGCAATGCATGCACAAAAATTGTGACAGGTGACTTACCTTTTACCTGCATCATAGACAGTGTGTAGAACCCCATGAGTATAAATCTTAGTGTGTCTACCAGAACATGCATAAACACTCTGCACTGACATTTGGTAACGTGTTACGAAACTACAAACGTAACCACTACTGAACCAACAATCAGACATTGTCAGACTGTATTGTTGCTGTTTGGTTGAGTGAAATGGGCAGCACATTGGTATGAAAGCCAGAGTTTAAATAAAAATAAACGACAAACTGCAGAGACATTCTATGAGTGCGCTGGTCAATTACAAGGCACAAAGTAAAGAACTGTTACCGATCTGTGGTTATAATAATCATACCTGAACTACTCTAGCAGGTGGACTAGGTAAAAAGTTAAAGTTATAAGACTCACAGCCAAACTCATTGCACACTTACACTATTACTCCCCAAATCCAAACAAATTCAAGTTTAATGATAAAAGCTGATTTATAAATACTTAAATAGTAACAATGCTTTTCAATTACAGGAAGATGATTGTGTGACATGTGTTCTGATTCTTTTTGTACAACTGTTACATGTACTGGTGCCATCTGGGGTTGTGGATGGCGTTTTCAAGATACTGAGCTTTAGATTTCCACTGAGGGTCCTTTCATGAGCTGGATGTTCAACCAAACTAACTACTCCATTGGCTGACGTGGGGGGAGCTCTACATACATGAAAAATATTGGTCCTGGCAGAAAAGTGTAAATATGTAAATCTGCTTGAGTACTCTATCCTCCTGTAACATTTATGTCAAGCAATCATGTCCTTGATTCATACCAATGATATTATTCAATATATAGCTAATGTTTTGTAGACCGACACTATTTATATATGTAAAAAAATTCGTACCAACACTCCACAAAAAAAACAGCTTTTTGTAAATCATATAAGAATCATTCTATAGGATGTTACCTGGTTTTCCATGGATTCTCCATGCATCTCATGTGAATTGGGGGGTCAAAAGAATAACCCAGTGTAAGTTAATCTAATCTCAAGCCACCAGACAAGAGCTCATCAAATTTTTTAAAAAAAATCTGTTGTTTGTATTATGTGTTTCCAAATACAGAATGGTATTCTTTACGCATGTACTTGTAAATAACTGTCTGCATTGTGCAAACCTTCATTCAAAAACAAATTTATTTCTTTTGCTGATGTAGCTTTATTCAGCATAAATGTGATCTGTTCTGTATTGTATCTGACGGAACTGTGTCGTAACGTACTACTAATATCCACCATATGTTTATGTACATCCAAAGATATCCATTACCTTATTCCTGTCTGTGCAGTCAGATTGGTATTAAATAAGTATAACAGAAGGCCTTAAAAAGGAAGATTTTAAAACTGATTGTGACGAGAAGTGAGTAAATCTAGAATGATCACAGACAATTTCACAAATAAAATTATCTGTCTCCATATGGGACCTTTTAGTGTCTCAATGAATTATGTTTTTTAAATATGATGCTTTATGAAAGTGAGTAAATAGTGTTTCTGGTTTTATGATGTAAGTATACGACGCCAGAGAAACCGTGTGGTTAATATGATTTTTTTAATAATTTTAACTCATCTACTAATGGCATGAAGAAATAAATTGTTAACTTCACTTGTCCTTTGTCTGTAAGCACCAAAAAACGCTAACACTTATTGTGAGCGAATAATATACAATTATTCTTGTAACGAGATTAATATTAATAAAATATATTTTTGCTTATTATTATTATTAATTATGTATTGCAGATGAGCTGGGAAGCATACTCTTCTAATTGCTATTCTTAAACTGTTCATAACTGTTGCTAACAGAACTTTTGTGGGTGTAGCCATTTATTTGATTTATTCGCGTTTATCAAACATAGAATTTCCTGCTTGAGTTGACTATGTATTCAGTTAGAGAGGCGAAGATTACAGCGTCATGGATTAAAATGTGATTGAGAACAGCCGGTGCTTACTTGTTACTTGCGTTTTCCATTCTCAAGTCAATGTTCTGTAACCTAAAACATATTACCTGCATATCATGCACACTATTCATAGAGTTTATGATGCTTTAAAAGAGGAATACTCATACGAGAACAAATTTGTATCTTGTATTAAAGAACCTTGAGAATATCTCCTGGCAGAATGCAAAGATACAAACAAATTACAGGACTTCATTTAACGACGTCCCCCATCAACAATGGACAGGGCATTTGGCTTAAAACAGCAGTGTATATCTGTAACAATTTTCATGCTGCATGATGATTTTTAAACGGTTTGCCAGGTGCACTTCACCTGTAACTGTGAGAAAGGTGTCAGATACACAGGATCTTTATATCCTGAATATCCCTGAAAGCAGCCACGAGAAAACTGTTTTGAAAGAAGCTAAGTGGATCATTTTGACAGATGTGAAGGAAGTATCTGAAGGCAGTGGCAGGCAAAAGCTCGAGCAAAATATCTCATGTGGAGGACGAACAACGAACAAAGATATTGATTATCGTTTTGAGTTGTGTCTGTTGCTGTAGGTCTTGCCCTTTCCGTTTAAAAATATTTTCTCTGTGATCGCAAACTGAAAAATATTGACATCTTTAATGACTGAGTGATTGAAATAGATCAATGTGTTAGCTGATGTGTTCCGATAGATTTATGCTTGAGCGAATTATCTTTGGGAGGTTTGTGTACGGGAAAATCCCCACTTCATCGCTATCTCGGTCATTCCGTGTGCCTCGACTGTAACACCATGTTCAAACTCACTTAAATCTTGATAATCTCCATTGTAGCAGCAGTAACCGATCTAACAACTCGCCAGACACTTCTCTTATTATAGGCATTGCCGACCGCAGCGCCACATTCTGCCTGTTTACATATCTCTGTATCTGAATACGCAGCCTATACCAGTTTCTTTGGCGATTCAGTGTTTATTGCACGAGGTGCATTCAAGTTCTAAGGCCTCCGATTTTTTTTCTGATTAACTACTCACCCGAAATCGATGAAACTGGCGTTACTTCTCGACGTAATCGCCCTGCAGACGTACACATTTTTCACAACGCTGACGCCACGATTCCATGGCAGCGGCGAAGGCTTCTTTAGGAGTCTGTTTTGACCACTGGAAAATCGCTGAGGCAATAGCAGCACGGCTGGTGAATGTGCGGCCATGGAGAGTGTCTTTCATTGTTGGAAAAAGCCAAAAGTCACTAGGAGCCAGGTCAGGTGAGTAGGGAGCATGAGGAATCACTTCAAAGTTGTTATCACGAAGAAACTGTTGCGTAACGTTAGCTCGATGTGCGGGTGCGTTGTTTCGGTGAAACAGCACACGCGCAGCCCTTCCCGGACGTTTCTGTGCAGTGCAGAAAGGAATTTGTTCTTCAAAACATTTTCGTAGGATACACCTGTTACCGTAGTGCCCTTTGGAACGCAATGGGTAAGGATTACGCCCTCGCTGTCCCAGAACATGGACACCATCATTTTTTCAGCACTGGCGGTTACCCGAAATTTTTTTGGTGGCGGTGAATCTGTGTGCTTCCATTGAGCTGACTGGCGCTTTGATTCTGGATTGAAAAATGGCATCCACGTCTCATCCATTGTCACAACCGACGAAAAGAAAGCCCCATTCGTGCTGTCGTTGCGCGTCAACATTGCTTGGCAACAAGCCACACGGGCAGCCGTGTGGTCGTCCGTCAGCATTCGTGGCACCGACCTGGATGACACTTTTCGCATTTTCAGGTCGTCATGCAGGATTGTGTGCACAGAACCCATAGGAATGCCAACTCTGGAGGCGATCTGTTCAACAGTCATTCGGCGATCCCCCAAAACAATTCTCTCCACTTTCTCGATCATGTCGTCAGACCGGCTTGCGCGAGCCCGAGGTTGTTTCGGTTTGTTGTCACATGATGTTCTGCCTTCATTAAACTGTCGCACCCACGAATGCACTTTCGACACATCCATAACTCCATCACCACATGTCTCCTTCAACTGTCGATGAATTTCAATTGGTTTCACACCACGCAAATTCAGAAAACGAATGATTGCACGCTGTTCAAGTAAGGAAAACGTCGCCATTTTAAGTATTTAAAGCAGTTCTCATTCTCGCCGCTGGCGGTAAAATTCCATCTGCCGTACGGTGCTGCCATCTCTGGGACGTATTGACAATGAACGAGGCCTCATTTTAAAACAATGCGCATGTTTCTATCTCTTTCCAGTCTGGAGAAAAAAAATTGGAGGCCTTAGAACTTGAATGGACCTCGTACACGCACAATAACTAATGTTTTGTTATTTACAATCTTTCCTGATGTTGCAGTTTTAATGTCCAGTCTGCAGGTGACCCTGAGAGCTTGATCGTAGGTTCATCATTACTCTTTTTTTTTCGTCTACGTAACTATTTGATCTTTGGCCCCAATTACCTTTGAATAAACTAGCAGAAAAACGAGTTCGTGTCCTTCATACATTTCCCAGAATTTCCCAGGTCAAAGGAGACGTGTGAGAGGAATAAAAAGACCAATCGGCTTTGCATAGACGTGTTAAGTGTCTGAAGAGTTAACGACTTGCATGCGGTGAAGCTGACGTACCTGGTGGTCGAAGCAAACGTGCCTCATTCATTACGAATGTCCGCTTCTTGCGACACCATGTTCACGAATCAAATAATTTTCTTTTATGACTGGTTTCCGACTACTGTGCCGGACATTATGATACGTAATCAGCTAGTCTAAATGCATGTTATACCGCAACGGCTCTGACGCGGGAGTCAGCGTGGAAAGGATGGATTACGCAAACGACAGACTGCGGTGGTCTCAGCAGGTCCTCTAATTTGACGCAGCTGTTCCCTCAGCACTGGCATTTCTCATCAGCAACACTGGGGACAAACAACAACCAGACAGTTACGTGTGAAGTGTTGCATTAAGTTCGTAGTGTTTCTGTTTTGCATTTTGGTCTTTCCGGTTGCTATAGGTTTATTTATCGATTTTCACTTTTTGTTTGCTGTTCACTATTGCTATTACACATATTGTCATTTGGAGATAGTGAGTGGAGCTGTGGACGCCAGAAAATGGGAGTGCCAAGTGAAGAAATCGGAACATTTCCGACATATTCTTCTGCTTGGGTTCAGTTGAGGGCTTATAAAATAAATAAATAAAAAAATAAAACAAAATATTAATTATTGTATGTGTATGATAGTGATTGGTTGTAATTAATATTTACTTATGTAGAACGTGGACGTTTAATTATTTGGTATCAGACGCTTGACAATGGCTTTTTCGTAAATGTAATATTATTCGTAGTTGGCCGTGGAATGTAACTCAAATAATCGGACTTCGTATTTAAATCGTTTCCAAAGACTGCTGCGGTAGGTGCGGACTCAAAATCTCAATATTAGAATAATTTGCCAGCCATGTCAATACGTCGTACAGGGGTGACTGTCTACTAAACATAAAAAAGTTTACACAGTTAGTTAAATCAGATATATTCAACGAATAAGCCTACAGTTAAATAATTCAACTTACTTTAATAAATATAGAGTCTTTACAGAGTCGAGTGCCTAGTGAGATTGCAACTCGCAGTGTTCTTATACAGCGTGTTACAAAAAGGTACGGCCAAACTTTCAGGAAACATTCCTCACACACAAACAAAGAAAATATGTTATGTGGACATGTGTCCGGAAACGCTTACTTGCCATGTTAGAGCTCATTTTATTACTTCTCTTCAAATCACATTAATCATGGAATGGAAACACACAGCAACAGAACATACCAGCGTGACTTCAAACACTTTGTTACAGGAAATGTTCAAAATGTCCTCCATTAGCGAGGATACATCATCCACGCTCCGTCGCATGGAATCCCTGATGCGCTGATGCAGCCCTGGAGAATGGCGTATTGTATCACAGCCGTCCACAATACGAGCACGAAAAGTCTACATTTGGTACCGGGGTTGCGTAGACAAGAGCTTTCAAATGCCCCCATAAATGAAAGTCAAGAGGGTTGAGGTCAGGAGAGCGTGGAGGCCATGGAATTGGTCCGCCTCTACTAATCCATCGGTCACCGAATCTGTTGTCGAGAAGCGTACGAACACTTGGACTGAAATGTGCAGGAGCTCCATCGTGCATGAACCACATGTTGTGTCGTACTTGTAAAGGCACATGTTCTAGCAGCACGGGTAGAGTATCCTGTATGAAATCATGATAACGTGCTCCATTGAGCGTAGGTGGAAGAAACTAAAATGAGCTCTAACATGGAAATTAAGCGTTTCCAGACACATGTCCACATAACATCTTTTCTTTATTTGTGTGTGAGGAATGTTTCCTGAAAGTTTGGCCGTACCTTTTTGTAACACCCTGTATAACATCAAATACGGCGGTGTGCCAGTTAATAAAATTGAAACGTCCCCTTTGAACAATTTTATAGGACTGTGCTTAAGCTGAAACACAATATTTTTAGCGCAACGCAATCTGACTTTCAAAAATCCCTACAAAAGAATGGCCCTGACTAACATTAACCTATACGTTTCACAAATAACTTACCTCACAAAAATCTTGGTTACTCGAGCTACTGCAATAAAGCAAGCGCCACTACTGCCAACTAAATAAAAGATTCAAACTACTGAAGGCACTAACTACTGATAGGCATAGTTAGCAAATGAAAGATTTTAATAGAGAACAAACAATGTACTTACCTTAATAGTCATAATATATATAGCAGTTCATGACAAATTTCAAAACTCCGCCATCTCTCTCCCCACATCCACCACTGCTGGCGGCTCACCTCCAACTGCGCAACGCTACGCGCTGTTCACAGCCAGCTGCCTAACACTACAATGGCGAGTATTACAACAATGCAAAGCAGCCACAGACTGCACACAGCACAGCCAGTGATTTTCATACAGAGCGCTACGTGGCGTTGCCAATAAGAAAACATAAACAGCCTACTTACATAGCCCCCATGCTCCCCACAAAAAATTTTACAAATTGTTTTGGGCAGTGGCCAATAATGATTTGATAAAATTTTTCATAATTACAATAACAAAGATATCAAATGCACACACTTATTGATACAATGTTGGTCATAAGCTAAAATTTTCTCACTGTCCATAAAGACAGTCCTGATCATTCATCACAGTAAAATTGCAGAGTTTTTCTCAAAGTCTGAGCAGTAGATGAAAATGCACACGGAAGTAGTGGATTTCCCTGCAGTCTTGAAGAAGTAGTGTTGGCCTTCCACCGAAAAGACAGTGCTGACTCTTGACATGCAGCTAGGTAATGGGCCACAACAGAGCAAACCCACAGCAGAGTCATTCGAAGTTTTGAAGAATACTGGTATGTAGGTCATCACAGAGCAGACCCACTGTAGTCCTCGTAGAGATTATGGTACTGGTGGGCCACCGGAGGTGCAGACACACTGGAGTCCTTGTAGAAATAATGGTATTGGTGGGCCATCAAAGATGCAGACCCACTGTAGTCCTTGTAGAGATAATGGTACTGGTGGGTCATCAAAGATGCAGACCCACTGTAGTCCTTGTAGAGATGGCCAGCAGCCATCTGTTGTGACTGTGCAGGTGCACAATCACCATTGAAGAGTCTTGCGGATAATATAGCAAGTCCATAACCACCACTTGTGCACTTACAAAGTTTTTGGAATTGTCCTTAGAACCAGCAATGCTGTTATCCAGTCCCTTGCTGAATTATTAACACACGTGCAAACACTAACAGTCCCTACTTCTCACATATTGTCCATATACTATGACCAACAGAAACGTGTGCAGTGAAATGTAACTTACAAGTTAATAATATGATGAACTGGTATCAATTACAATTTTATAACATAGGAATACAATAACAAAGGTACAAAATACATCAGTAAAGAACATAACAATACAAATAACATTTGCGGTAATAGGGGCTTTACAAAAGAATAGAAATAAACATATACATCAGTGTTACAGGAATTATGACATAAGTAAATAAATTAAATAATGAGAATAGTTCTTGAAACATTAATTTCACACATGATCATTAAAACAAAACAGAATAAATAATGTCTAAACATCTTTACGAAGAAAATAACATAGTATTTGAAAAATTCTACAACATAAATCTTATTAGCTAAACACATAAAGACAGGAAAGACACAAATATACAAGAGTACGCAAACACATACCAGAATAACACAGGGGGAAAGGACAGGGTTTTAATAGTCATAATATATATAGCAGTTCATGACAAATTTCAAAACTCCGCCATCTCTCTCCCCACATCCACCACTGCTGGCGGCTCACCTCCAACTGCGCAAAGCTACGCGCTGTTCACAGCCAGCTGCCTAACAGTACAATGACGAGTATTACAACAATGCAAAGCAGCCACAGACTGCACACAGCACAGCCAGTGATTTTCATACAGAGCGCTATGTGGCGTTGCCAATAAGAAAACATAAACAGCCTACTTACAAAATATACGTGCTTCCCGCACCAGCTATTGTACAAGACCTACTTCTTCTTAATGAAACATAAGAGTGTCGTAATTGACTTTTGTTTTATCAGCGGCATAGCGCTGCAGTTCTGTGCCATAGGCTTTATTTATTTGTCAGAGATTAATTATTTAATTAAGATTCCGCGTTTCCGAGGAAACTCACACACGGCATGCAAATGTGCCTTTATAGGCTGACAGCAGGGGAGGCAACCAGAAACATATGCACAGTGTAAACGGATAATGCCATTGGGCAGAGGACGAAAAGAAAATAGTTTTCTCGTTTTAAGGAGGATAGTTTTGACATTAGTGACTCTCCACGTTCAACAAGACCGTTTAAAAGCGTTAACCCGCAATGATTCGCGTCAGTGTACTCGAGAACTGGCAAATGTAATGAACTGTGATCATTCCACCATCGTGCGACATCTGCATTCGATGGGGAACGTTCAAAAATCGTGTGTATGGCTTCCACATGCTGTACGTCTAAATCACAAAAATCAACGCATGGCCATACGTACATCTCTGCTTGTTCGTCATCAACTGGCTGTTGAACAACACTGAATATTTCTATCCTGTATCGTTACTGATGACAAGAAATGATTATGCTAACATAAGGAAAAGAAAGGAATGCTTGAGTCCAAACAAAGCAGCAACTCCCCGTACGAAGACCTGCGAGTATCCACAAAATATAACGTTATCCGTCTGGTGGAATAGCGACGGTTTGTTGTAAAACGAATTGGTTCACCGAGGTGTGAACATCATTGCTGAACCGAACGAGGTGGCGCAGTGGTTAGACACTGGACTCGCATTCGGGAGGACGACGGTTCAATCCCGCGTCCGGCCATCCTGATTTAGGTTTTCCGTGATTTCCCTAAATCGCTCCAGGCAAATGCTGGGATGGTTCCTTTCAAAGGGCACGGCCGACTTCCTTCCCCGTCCTTCCCTAATTCGATGAGACCGATGACCTCGCTGTCTGGTCTCCTTCCCCAAAACAACCAACCAACCAACCATCACTGCTGAAATTTATTGTCAACTACTGAGACTAGCCAGTCGTGACTCAAACTGATGCCACCCTCTGAGAGCATTTATTATTTTGACCGTGCGTTTGTGTCTAACGGATAAAGAGTTGTTTGTTGTTGTTGTTGTTGTTGTGGTCTTCAGTCCTGAGACTGGTTTGATGCAGCTCTCCATGCTACTCTATCCTGTGCAAACTTCTTCATCTCCCAGTACCTACTGCAGCCTACATCTTTCTGAATCTGCTTAGTGTATTCATCTCTTGGTCTCCCTCTACGATTTTTACCCTCCACGCTGCCCTCCAATGCTAAATTTGTGATCCCTTGATGCCTCAAAACATGTCCTACCAACCGATCCCTTCTTCTAGTCAAGTGGTGCCACAAACTTCTCTTCTCCCCAATCCTATTCAATACATCCTCATTAGTTACGTGATACACCCACCTTATCTTCAGCATTCTTCTGTAGCACCACATTTCGAAAGCTTCTATTCTCTTCTTGTCCAAACTAGTTATCGTCCATGTTTCACTTCCATACATGGCTACACTCCATACAAATACTTTCAGAAACGACTTCCTGACACTTAAATCTATAAACGATGTTAACAAATTTCTCTTCTTCAGAAACGATTTCCTTGCCATTGCCAGTCTACATTTTATATCCTCTCTACTTCGACCATCATCAGTTATTTTACTCCCTAAATAGCAAAACTCCTTTACTACATTAAGTGTCTGATTTCCTAATCTAATTCCCTCAGCATCACCCGATTTAATTTGACTACATTCCATTATCCTCGTTTTGCTTTTGTTGATGTTCATCTTATATCCTCCTTTCAAGACACTGTCCATTCTGTTCAACTGCTCTTCCACGTCCTTTGCTGTCTCTGACAGAATTACAAATCATCGGCAAACCTCAAAGTTTTTACTTCTTCTCCATGAATTTTAATACCTACTCCGAATTTTTCTTTTGTTTCCTTTACTGCTTGCTCAATATACAGATTTAATAACATCGGGGAGAGGCTACAACCCTGTCTCACTCCTTTCCCAACCACGGCTTCCCTTTCAAGTCCCTCGACTCTTATAACTGCCATCTGGTTTCTGTACAAATTGTAAATAGCCTTTCGCTCCCTGTATTTTACCCCTGCCACCTTCACAATTTAAAGAGAGTATTCCAGTTAACATTATCAAAAGCTTTCTCTAAGTCTACAAATGCTAGAAACGTAGGTTTGCCTTTTCTTAATCTTTCTTCTAAGATAAGTCGTAAGGTTAGTATTGCCTCACGTGTTCCAACATTTCTACGGAATCCAAACTGATCTTCCCCGAGGTCGGCTTCTACCAGTTTTTCCATTCGTCTGTAAAGAATTCACGTTAGTATTTTGCAGCTGTGACTTATTAAACTGATAGTTCGGTAATTTTCACATCTGTCAACACCTGCTTTCTTTGGGATTGGAATTATTATATTCTTCTTGAAGTCTGAGGGTATTTCGCCTGTCTCATACATCTTGCTCACCAGATGGTAGAGTTTTGTCATGACTGGCTCTCCCAAGGCCATCAGTAGCTCTAATGGAATGTTGTCTACTCCCGGGGCCTTGTTTCGACTCAGGTCTTTCAGTGCTCTGTCAAACTCTTCACGCAGTATCTTATCTCCCATTTCGTCTTCGTCTACATCCTCTTCCATTTCCATAATATTGTCCTCAAGTACATCGCCCTTGTATAAACCCTCTATATACTCCTTCCACCTTTCTGCCTTCCCTTCTTTGCTTAGAACTGGGTTACCATCTGAGGTCTTGATATTCATACAAGTGGTTCTCTTCTCTCCAAAGGTCTCTTTAATTTTCCTGTAGGCAGTATCTATCTTACCCCTAGTGAGACAAGCCTCTATATCCTTACATTCGTCCTCTAGCCATCCCTGCTTAGCCATTTTGCACTTCCTGTCGATCTCATTTTTGAGACGTTTGTATTCCTTTTTGCCTGCTTCATTTACTGCATTTTTATATTTTCTCCTTTCATCAATTAAATTCAATATTTCTTCTGTTACCCAAGGATTTCTATTAGCCCTCGCCTTTTTACCTACTTGATCGTCTGCTGCCTTCACTACTTCATCCCTCAAAGCTACCCATTCTTCTTCTACTGTATTTCTCACCGAGCGAGGTGGCGCAGTGGTTAGACACTGGACTCGCATTCGGGAGGACGACGGTTCAATCCCGCGTCCGGCCATCCTGATTTAGGTTTTCCGTGATTTCCCTAAATCACTCCAGGCAAATGCCGGGATGGTTCCTCTGAAAGGGCACGGCCGACTTCCTTCCCCATCCTTCCCTAATCCGATGAGACCGATGACCACGCTGTCTGGTCTCCTTCCCCAAAACCAACCAACCACCCAACTGTATTTCTTTCCCCCATTCCTGTCAATTGTTCCCTTATGCTCTCCCTGAAACTCTCTACAACCTCTGGTTCTTTCAGTTTATCCAGGTCCCATCTCCTTAAATTCCCACCTTTTTGTAGTTTCTTCAGTTTCAATCTACAGTTCATAACCACGTAACTAATGAGGAGGTATTGAATAGGATTGGGGAGAAGAGAAGCTTGTGGCACAACTTGACTAGAAGAAGGGATCGGTTGGTAGGACATGTTTTGAGGCATCAAGGGATCACAAATTTAGCATTGGAGGGCAGCGTGGAGGGTAAAAATCGTAGAGGGAGACCAAGAGATCAATACACTAAGCAGATTCAGAAGGATGTAGGTTGCAGTAGGTACTGGGAGATGAAGAAGCTTGCACAGGATAGAGTAGCATGGAGAGCTGCATCAAACCAGTCTCAGGACTGAAGACCACAACAACAACAACCAATAGATTGTGATCACAATCCACATCTGCCCCTGGAAATGTCTTAAAATTTAAAACCTGGTTCCTAAATCTCTGCCTTACCATTATATAATCTATCTGATACCTTTTAGTATCTCCAGGATTCTTCCAGGTATACAACCTTCTTTTATGATTCTTGAACCAAGTGTTAGCTATGATTAAGTTATGCTCTGTGCAAAATTCTACAAAGCGGCTTCCTCTTTCATTTCTTCCCCCCAATCCATATTCACCTACTATGTTTCCTTCTCTCCCTTTTCCTACTGACGAATTCCAGTCACCCATGACTATTAAATTTTCGTCTCCCTTCACTACCTGAATAATTTCTTTTATCTCGTCATACATTTCATCTATTTATTCATCATCTGCAGACCTAGTTGGCGTATAAACTTGTACTACTGTAGTAGGCATGGGCTTTGTGTCTATCTTGGCCACAATAATGCGTTCACAATGCTGTTTGTAGTAGCTAACCGGCACTCCTTATCGGACAGTAATTGTGAATATGGTGAATTTATCACAAATCTAAACAGCCTTTAACTTTGGGGTTTAATGAAAGTAGTAAATTTCGTGTACGAATGAAAAAATGAACGTTCTCCAGCCCAATTAGGCACATGAATTTGGAAATATGCGTTTAAGATTGTTACTTGGATCAGTACTGCAATGTTACTGCAAGGAGTGCAGAACTAAATTTGGCTAGGACATATAAATACCTCAAATAAAAATAAATAATAGCACAAATACATTGTTTATACTCCCACCTATAAAAATAGATTTCCTTAGTAGTAATAATAGTCCCTTTATCTTTGTAATATGTGAAGAATATGATGGGGATCCATTAACTAGTATGGTGCCACTAGTCAAGCTGTGAGATTAGTTCAGTAGCAAAGACTAATTCAAATAAAATTAACTGTTAACTATTCAAAACACTATGTAGTCACTGTCCGCTACAAGTCGTAGAAGTTTGTAACGGGGATTTCCGAACACCCTGTTGTAACACGCCCGGGAGTACAAATGGGTGGGGTAGCTTTAAACTGTTTGTCGTCTCGTGACCGTTGCTTTTCGTGACCGTGCGCCCTGTCCACACCACGTACCTGATAATCCCGCGGCGGTCGTACTGTTCTGCTCCACACTGCTGCTGGCTTGCCTGAAACTATCTACGGAAAAAATGCAAGCGAGTTTAGGGGAGCCACTCAAAGTTTAAACACAACACTGTCCTACGTCTGGTATGAACATCTATATTCTGAGACGATATGGAAACCACAGGTTGCACTGTTTACACTCTAAATCGTAAATGTTTATCGCAATTAACAATCTTGATGATTCACAGTCGCAAATATAATTCGGACGAGCGTACGCGTAACCGACACGACGCGGGTGATTGTTGATGATGCGGAAGCCGAATGATCGAACGACAGTTCTTACGCTCGTCACACATACAGATACCTGGTAATAGTCCTCGTTGTCACTAGTAATGATATAACACTGTTCGTAAAGTTAATTTTTCAGTTCTCAGTTCTCACTTGTACGAGCGTGCGCGTAACCGTCGCGGCGCGGCTGATTGTTGATGATGCGGAACGCGATAATCGAACGCACGTTCTCACGCTCGCTACAAATCACTGGCGCGCGATTGCACTCTTTTGTGGTAAATAGTATTACTGATTCACATTTGTTCATTCTTGGAGAGCGAACACGGCGCGGATGATCGATGTTATGCGACACGCAACGAGAGGATACATAAATACGTTATTAACGCCACTGCTCATTTTCAATTACTTCTTGACGCACTTTCCTCTGAACCATTTCCATATGTCATCACTTTACTGTAATAGCACTTGTAGCAACACTTCAACTTGAATACTAACAATGCTTCTACATGCAGAGCTACACACTACACAACATAACAGTTTCGTGTCCCGTGCTCGACTCTCTCCAGACGCGGCTGCCCGCAAAGATACTCCACAACTAAGCCAGCGATATGACAATACGCTTACACTGTATATAGATTTTAGAACACACAGTATAAACTGGAAACTGCTCGAAAATACACTTCAGCATATGTATATATAAAGGGTGATTCTTATATTCTTATTAACGTTTAAAATTGTCCTAAGCGGCGTATGTGACGCTGAGACAACTACTTTAATATAAGACGCGTGGGGACGCAAATATCAGAAAATCTTCTGGAGCGTATGAGAAATGTTGAACATGTGACGTCACCAGATGACGTACCACATGTAGCAGTTGAGCTGTCGCACCCGATCATCCGAACAACCAGTCAGGTATTCACGTCGGTGGGGCGCATGCCCTCGGCTTTCGAGTCTTGCGTCTAGCAGGCAGGATTTTTTCATTATGTGTTTGCACCGAGGTAAGATTTGTTATTTTATTTACCGGTCTCGTGGTCTCCGCTGGTTTGTTACGAGGTACAGTACACCAAAAGTCAACTGTATTGCGTCAGAAGTAAATAAGTTTCCGAACTGTCTCGTTGCCAGTAAAGGACCTACATTTTCTTTAGTATACAATGTGTATATAAAAGAAGAAGGTGCAAAACGAAGCCGGCCGAAGTGGCCGCGCGGTTCTGGCGCTGCAGTCTGGAACCGCGAGACCGCTACGGTCGCAGGTTCGAATCCTGCCTCGGGCATGGATGTGTGTGATGTCCTTAGGTTAGTTAGGTTTAACTAGTTCTAAGTTCTAGGGGACTAATGACCTCAGCAGTTGAGTCCCATAGTGCTCAGAGCCATTTGAACCATTTTTGCAAAACGAAAGAAACACAAAATAAGAACAACTTTTCTTTGTTTACAGCGAGGACAGTAGTTTTGTAACTTCTACGTTTACAGTAGATCACATTTTCAAAAGTTACTCGAAATTTGGACCGTTTGCTCGAATGTAAGTATTGCATCGTTCCGTCGTTCCTTCATGCCCAAGCCCAACCACTGTACGTGCGGCGAGGTACGTCATCCGGTGACGTCACATTTTCAACATTTCTCATTCACTTTTGGGATATTACCAGACGTTTGCGGCCCCACGAGTCTCATATTAAATTACTTGTCTGAGCGTCATCTACGTCTCTTCGGGGATTTTAAACTTAATTAAGAATCAACCAGTATATCAAAAGAACATTTCAAAACGCATTTGCTAGTGCCGTAGATGAACTGTTAGACACTAAAACGAATCATAATTGACAACTATGACTATCTGTTGAAAACGACGAAACTACCAAATTAAGAAGCAAGTATTAACCCTTAAGAAACCGACGGAAGTTTGGGAAAATACACTCCATGTAACCAAAAAAACATGATACGAAATGGAAGATGTCACAACTGTTACACAAGAGAAGTAACCTAGAGGTGCACTTACGGTATCTGGGACGTTTCCAAAGTCTGGGACGTTTCCAAAGTCTGCTATTGTTAATAATGCCTTCCACGTTGAACGATGAGTAGAACGCAACACATCAGTCACATATAGACAGCCAATCAGATTCTCAGAAATTTTATTTGCTTCTTGAATCAATGTAGCTTAGACTATATTCGAAAACAGTGAAACATTTCTAACAAATAAAGCATCGTAAATCGAGACATTTCGATCTAACAGTCAAATAAGCACCACAACGAAGAAGCTGGGTACGTTGTCTCGGCAGTATGTTGTCCTCAGCCAATGACAGTACTCGTTCGTAAACAACGTCAGCTGCTATTTTGTATTATTAAGACGTAATCAAACAACATCGTCCAAATATTCGTCAAAGTCACAAATACAAGGAGGTTAGTGCAAATAGGATCATATATCTCGACATACGATACAGATCAACTCGGCAGTCATGCGTTAGTGCTGCAATTCCTTTCCTAGACAACTTACAACGAAATTTCCACACGCCACCTAACATAGGCCTGGTCCTAGGCTTCAGGTGATTCTGTTAACACATGTTGTTTTCTTGGCTTTCACGAGCAAACTGTTGGATTCTAACCCAGCCTTACCCCGGACAGCGCTACAGCAGAAAGCTTTTCCTCTGTCAGGTTCGTGGCTTCGCCACCACACAACCAAACTGATGCATTCCAACCTGACCAACACCTCGGACTATGCTCCAGATCAGTCTGTCACCACAGAAAGTTTTCCGCTGTTAGATTCGTTGGCTTTGCCGTCTCATAACTGAACTGGTGCATTCCAGCCTAACCTAGACCTCGGACTAGACCAGTCCGTCACCACAGATACTTATCACAAACTCAGACTCGTTAGCTTCGTCAACTCACAACCGAACTGTTGCATACAGACCTAACGTAGACCTCGGGCTACATTACAGACCACTCTCTCACCCCAGACAGCTTTTACGTTGTTAGAATCGTTGGCTTCGACAACTCACAACGAAACTGGTGCGTTCCAACCTAACCTAGACCTCGGGCCATGCTACAGATCAGTCTGCACCACAGACACCTTTTTCGCTGTGAGATTCGTTGCCTTCGCCAGCTCACATCCCAATTGTCACATTCCATCCTAACCTAGACCTCCGGCTAAAGTAATCTATTATTGTGACATTAAGCTGTTTCGTCAAGTCACAAGATAATCATTTTCTTGGAAAGTCGGAAATTCTTTCATATTTTGAAGAGATACATCTCTCTTTTCACTCCACCTCAACATTTATTCAATTACTATCTACAAATTCGCTAACACCAACGAGGAACAACTTCCAACATCATCACGCAATGCGAGAACCACCAAACAGCTAGTCCCCCTTCGACGATAATAATATAGAAATGAAAATTACAGTAATACGAAATGTCCCAGTTCTTACCAATAGCAGCTGAGTATTCCCAATAGGTTGACATCCAAGAGATGATGGATATGTGTGAAACTATTGGAAAAATATGACTTCAATACCAAACACAGAACATAAAATTAAGAAAACAAAAATAATTCTAAAAATTTAAAAAGCACCCACAGAAGCCACCACCATTTTAAAACAGAAACCTTACTCTCTTTCTTTGGCACGTCAGAAAAACTTCAGACATATACCGGTTCTGTGGAATATTCTTCCTACAGATATACTCATCCAACTAACTCCGCAGCACTGAAATTCTCCTTTTTCCCTGTCCAATAACACTTTTTATGGTCCTTTGCCCAGTACCCTTCAATGATGTCTGTACATGCCCCTGTTTTTTGTCTCTAACTTCGACACAACAGTTCACAGCTAAATGCGTCTACCCAACTTCATCTGACCACTTTTAAGTACCCCACCCATCCGACATAATAATTTACCCATCTGCTATACAACGTTTTGTTAATTGAGACATAGTACAACCTACCCTATTTTTAAGTACTTTAAAAATCATGTCTGGAGAAGAATTATTACCTGAAACAACTACCCCCCTTACACCTATGGTCCAACAGCATCATGCCCACTACCACTTTTTTTTTTTTTTTGCAAATTGTGGTTCCTCTATTTCTATAATAGCCCCCGAGCCACCAATTTTGCCCCATTTCATAACAAAATACAAAGAACCTTCCCGGCAAAACGAATACCAATCTATAACCGTTCTGCGGTCTGTCTCACATTCAAGAGCAGCAAGCGAAACAGGAGATTTTAAACGAAAAAGTAACAAAGTAATAACATAGTTTTCATAGAAAGCCTTGTTTCTCATACTAAGTCGCTCGACGAATATACCGCCACACACGATCTTTTGAACCCCGCCACATATATATAAATCGGTGCTCCGTTTCTTGGAAACCTTGGATAATGTCACGTTGCAACCACAAACACTATGTCTAGAATAACAAGCGATTACGTTGTACTGTGTGGCAAAACTGACGACATTCATCGGTTCTCTCAGTTCATTAGCCAATTTCGCCTAAGAAAGCTGGCCCACAAGGTGTTCATTTCTCGTTATCTTGCCAATTGCAATAAGACTTTCCCACTAATAACCTAAGCTAGGCTCGACATCCAAACATGAAAACTATGACACAAGCAGTTTAGTATCACAATTTCCGACTTGCATACACCTATTTACGCTTCGTCAGAAAGTAGGAGGCTACTGCCACCTACGTACATTTTGCCTAAGGATAACGAAGATAAGAGAAATTAGGGATTTTACGGAGGCATATAGACAGTCGTTTTTCCTCGCCGTATTTGGAGAGTGAAACACGACAGGAAAAGACTAGTAGCGGTACAAGGTTCTCTCCGCCACGCACTATGTGGTGACCTACGGGGTATGCATATTAAAGCAGATAACAGTAGATACCACTCATTTCTACTACGAGTTCTTACTGAAGTCGTAGATGAACGTAAATTGATCGCATTTACAACCAAAGAAGCTGAATTCCAAATCACTCGTCAGCTGGTTTTTGTTCGTACTGATGGCGTTAATATCTCTGACTTCAGAGTAACAACACGCTTGTCACCTCTGTTCTGCATAACTATAAATGCTATTCAGATACCGAGGGCAGCACTATTGCCTATTCAGATGAGTGACTAAGACGTCTGGCGACTTTTTATGTTCAAATACCGAATGTGTGAAGTTACTCGTATATTCACTACATTGCAAAAAGACTAGACAAATGACTTACCTTACTGAACATTTTCCGAGGCAAAAAAATGTTTGTCTCGGTTTAGCACAACGATATACGTAGCTACGTTACGCACCACTGCGGCCATATCGTACCGTATGCAAAGATACGTTTCCATGGAAACACGTTCTAGGACCCACGCTAAAATTCATAGTTTGACGGAAACATAAGATTGGACTTGTAGCGGCGCACTGTGTAAAATTATCAACTGCAGGTGGTTGCAGAAATGTAAGGCGATAATGATTTCAGATCATAAGTGCGACGCCTTAGCGTACAGAATTTACTGTATAGCAGTGTAATTTGTAGGCGATTTTTTTTATGTTTGTTCAAGGATATTCTGGGCCGTTCATTGAATTTCTGGATGAATCGTAATGAAATTATAACACTCTCAATAAAAGCGATGATGAGTTGCTAGTTTGATTGGTCTCAGCAGTTTATACCTATATTCTGGAAACCGCTGTGGCAGAAAGCACTCCCAGTTGCAGCACATTTTAGGGTTTGTTGGCAGTCCATTCGCGGGGGAACAGTCACTGCTTAAATATCTCTGTGAACGCTGTATTCAGTCCTGCATTCGCGATACCTGCGGGGGCCATACGAAGGGGCCCGTCGCAAATTCCTAGATCCTTCACTGAAACTAACACCCGATACTTTGTTAGTAGATTTTCGCGTGGTAATTGGCATCTATCCTCATGTGTCTATCAATTCATGTTTTCCAACAATTCCATGAGTCAAGCAAACCTTCGACCATCTGTGCTGGCCATCTTTGTGTGCTTTCAGTGTCCCCTATCAGCAATATTGACGCAGAAAAAGCTCAGTAGCACCGTCACTGTGCTGTAGAGGTTATGATACTAGAGTGTTGCATGGAAAGTCGTGAATTCAAAACTCACCTGAACCATAAAATTTTAATTTCTGTATTCGGTTCGTTGACATTCTAGAAGTATCCACAAATATCAAGAATCATTGTACTGCACTGTTCTGTAACTGTATATATACGGTATGTGCTCTGGCCGGAGGCAGTTCGCTCCGCGCTCTTGTATGTGCAAGTGCCGAATAAACTTTCGTTAAGTCAAGTTAGTGTTCGTCATTCATCTAATTACACCTTCTCCTACGTGACAATGTTCTAAGATGAGACGCACGAGTGCGTTGTAATCAATCTCCTCTGTGGATTGATAGCATTTTCCCTGTACTAGGACTGATGACCTAAGATGTTAAGTCCCATAGTGCTCAGAGCCATTTGAACCATTTTTGAACCCTGTAGTAATGAACCGACGTCTGCCGCCTGAATTACCTCCTGTTTAGCCTAAGTGGTGGTTCAATTTCATGTCCTCACAAACAACACGTATTTGTAAGTTCTGAGTGACTCCACTTGTGACCCACTGATACAGTAGTCATAGGGTACTAAATTTTTAGATTCGTGAAACGCACAGTTTCAGATTTCTGAACATACAAGGCAAGTTTCCAACATTTGAGCTGCTTTGAAATCTCTCGGCCCTGAAGCTTTGTTCAGTGCTAATTATTTCTTCTATTACTAAAGTCAAGTCCACCTCCAATATTTACAGGTTGGTTATTGCTAAACTTCCACTACTTGAGCCAGTATAGAGTGAAAGCTAAACTGAAAATCCAAAGAAACTGCTACACCTGCCTAATACCGTGTAGCATCCCTCAAGGCACACAGAAGTGCCGCGTGGACTCTACTAATGTCTGAAGCAGTGCTGGAGGCAACTGACACCATAAATCTGTAATAGTACGACGGGTTGGAGACATCTTCTGAAAAGTACGTTGCAAGTCATTCCAGATATGCTCAATAATGTTCATGTTTGGGGAGTCTGGTGTCAAACGTAGGTGTTCAATCTCAGAAGAGTGTTCCTGGAGCCACACTGTAGCAATTCTGGACGTGTCGCATTGTTATGCTGGAATTGCCCAAGTCCGTCGGAGTGCACAATGGACATGAATGGATGCAGGTGATCAGGCAGCATGCTAACGTACGTTTCACCTGTCAAGGGTCGTATCTAGACGTATCGGGGGTCCCATATCACTCCAAATGCACACGCCCCACACCATTACAGAGCCTCCACCAGCTTGAACAGTCCCCTGTTGAGATGCAGGGTCCATTGATTCATGAGGTTGTCTCCATACCCGTACACGTCCACCTGCTTGATACAATTTGAAACGAGACTCGTCCGACCAGTTAACATGTTTCCAGTCATCAACAGTCCAATGTCGGTGTCGAAGGGCCCAGGCGAGGCGTAAAGCTTTGTGTCGTGCAGTTATCAAGCGTACACGAGTTGGCCTACGGCTCCGAAAGCCCATATCGATGACGTTTCGTTGAATGGTTCGCACTCTGACACTTGTTGATCGCCCATCACTGAAAAATGCAGCAATTTGCGGAAGGGTTGCACTTCTGTCACGCTGAACGATTCTCTTCATTCGTCATTGGTCCCGTTCTTGCAGGATCTTTTTCCGGCCGCAGCGACGTCGAGATTTTGACGTTTTACTCGATTCCTGATATTCACGATACATTCGTGAAATGGTCGTAAGGGAAATTCCCCATCTCGAAGATGCTGTGTCCCATCGCGCCGAGCGCCGACTATAACACCTCGTTCAGACTCACTTAAATCTTGACAACATGCCATTGTAGCAGCAGTAACCGATCTAACAACTGCGCCAGACTCTCGTTGTCTTGCCGGCCGAAGTGGCCGTGCGGTTAAAGGCGCTGCAGTCTGGAACCGCAAGACCGCTACGGTCGCAGGTTCGAATCCTGCCTCGGGCATGGATGTTTGTGATGTCCTTAGGTTAGTTAGGTTTAACTAGTTCTAAGTTCTAGGGGACTAATGACCTCAGCAGTTGAGTCCCATAGTGCTCAGAGCCATTTGAACCATTTTTTTCTTGTTGTCTAATACAGGCGTTGCCGACCGCAGCGTCGTATTGTGCCTGTTTACATATCTCTGTATTTGAATACGCATGTCTATACCAGTTTCTTTGGCGCTTCAGTCTATTTACCATATGGGTACTAAACTTGACAGAAATGGCGTTCTGAGTGTGCGGTGCAGTGTTTCCGCTGCAATTAGTATTAGTGTGATGAGTTGCCATTAGGCGCCGGTATTGGTAAGGCGACGTAGCGTGGAAGCAGGAGAATCAGCATGCATTACAGTTGCGGACACTCGACGTGGGTCTGGACAACATGAGCAGAGGAAATCTCTTTTGTCAAAACGACAGCAATAGTGTTACATCTCTTCGCGGGTATCGACGCATTAAAGGAATATGGAGAGGTCTTCTTTCCACATGTGAAATCACACCTCCCGTGACCCGGTAGAAATAATTAATTATTTATGTCTAAAGAAATATATATTTTGCGTTAACTGCAGCGATCATGTAACGCTGATTGAGTGTTAATGCCGAGCATGCTGTGATCGGCTCGCCATTAAAATCTCTGTTACTACTATAAATTACGATGCGTGTCCGATTTTGCGCTCTCTATTGTTTTAGCGCCTTTCTGTTAGCCTCTCAGATTCTATCTTGTCAGACATTTTAGTTCTCGTGAGTTCTATTTCTTAATATTGTAATTATTCCTTGTGTCTTATGACATATCATGCATCGTAATTACTGCGATATTATTATTTTCCACGATGATTTCCTCTGCTGAAGAGCATTCTAATTTCTAAACAAGACTAAAATCTGTAAACGTTAACTGATTTTCGCCATAAGTTGGCAAATTCCATTGTGTTTTCTTTGCAGAAGATGTCTGCCATGAAACTTGTAAATGTACGAAACAATTTTTCTAAATAATAATCTGAATTATTGTAAAATAAAACCGGGATGGTTTTCACAAAATTATTTTTTAGTTCGATTTCGAGAGTCTCAGATATTCTATATTTCATCGTTAGTCGACCCCACTTCTGGACACTAATAAGAAAAAATATTTTTCTTAGCAAAGTTTTACCCTGCTCTTTAAAAACTAGCCGGTATACCAGCCAAAAACCATGTTTACCGCTGAATGACTTCTGCCGGAACTTCGCTACAGAAACTATAGAAGGTAAATTTCATGTTACTAACTTTTCTTATGAAAGTTACTATTTACTGTCAATAGAAGTCGTCTCAGTTATAAAATATTCTCTCTGTTTAACAAGATTTAATATTCTTTCAACCAAAATATAAATGTAAGTTATATTTTACACAACGGAATTGAAGAGATGATTCGGGAGTTCAAATTAGCTGGTGATTTGGGAAGTGCTCCACCCTGTACATCGATGACTCATCTTTACAGTGCTATGGGAATTAAATTTAGACAGTACGCTTGTACCTTCCTCTGTAAAGGTAGATTTGAAGTGGGACCTGACCTGCTTTATTACCCTTCATCTCGCTTACTATCTCAGCCACCAGTGGCTGGACTTTGACGCCACTGTTAGCCATTACATATGCCCAGAATTTCTTTGGGTTCTGTAAAAGATCTTTCAATAAGATTCTGTTACGGTACATTTTCGAGATGGATGTCTCTTCAAACCATCTGTTCTAAATAATACGAGGGCCGTTCAGAAAGTAACCTCCGGTTGATTTAAAAAAATACACCAAGTTAAATAAAAATATTTTAATATATACATCTTACAACTACATCTTTGCACTATTTTTCTACATAGTCTCCATAGCGATTGAGGCACTTATCGTATCTCTTCACAAGCTTTGAAATTCCTTCTGCATAAAAATCACCCGCTTGTGCCTGGAGCCAGCCTGTGACCGCATCTTTGAGCTCTTCGTCGTCATCAAACCGCTGTGACCCGAGCCATTTCTTCAAATGCATGAAGAGGTGATAATCACTTGGCGCCAGGTCTGGGCTGTAAGGTGGATGGTTGATAACATCCCACTTGAAGGACTCAAGAAGGGCCGTTGTTCTGCGAGCAGAGTGAGGACGGGCGTTATCGTGCAAAAAAACGATACCGGAAGTCAGCATACCACGGCGTTTGTTCTGTATAGCCCGTCGTAACTTTTTTATTGTTTCACAGTACACGTCTCGATTAATGGTCGTACCACGTTCCATGAATTCAACCAACAACACCCCTTTGGCATCCCAAAACACCGTTGCCATCAGTTTTCTGGCAGAAAAATCTTGCGAGGCTTTTCTCGGTTTGGTAGGCGAATTTGAATGTGCCCACATCTTTGATTCTTCTTTTTTCTCAGGGTTCACGTACTTAATCCAGGTTTCGTCACCGGTCACGATTCTGTTTAACAATGGTTCTCCTTCGTCCTCATAACGTGACAGAAAGTCTAATGCAGAGGCCATTCTTTGAGTTTTGTGGTGGTCGGTAAGAATTTTGGGCACCCATCGTGCCCAGAACTTACGGTAACCCAATCTTGCTGTCACTATCTCGTACAAGAGAGTCTTAGAAATCTATGGAAAACCAGTAGACAACTCCGACATTGAGAAACGTCGATTTTCACGAACTTTTGCATCAACTGTCTGAACGAGTTCGTCAGTCACCAATGATGGTCTACCACTCCTCTCTTCATCATGAACGTTTTCTCGTCCACTTTTAAATAAACGTACCCATTCACGGACAACTCCTTCACTCATAACTCTCGGTCCGTACACGGCACAAAGCTCATGATGAATAGCTGCTGCAGAATATCCTTTGGCTGTAAAAAACCTTATGACAGCACGCACTTCACATTTGGCGGGGTTTTCTATTGCAGCACACATTTCAAACTGCCACAAAAACTAAACTAGCGCAGGTACGACGTTCACTCGACCACGGCTTGATGCCGACTGACCTGTTGAGTGCGTGAACGCACAGATGGCGTCGCTACTCCCCCCACAACCCGCACTGTGACCAATCGGAGGTTACTTTCTGAACCGCCCTCGTATTTAGTATTGCCTCACAGGTTCAAAAATGATTCAAATGGCTCTGCGCACTATGGGACTTAACATCTGAGGTCATCAGTGCCCTAGAACTTAGAACTACTTAAACCTAATTAACCTAAGGACATCACACACATCCATGCCCGAGGCAGGATTCGAACCTGCGACCGTAGAAGTCGTGCGGTTCCGGACTGAAGCGCCTAGAACCGCTCCGCTACCGCGGCCTCACAGGTCTTGTTACGCCCAACACGTTCTGAATTCTCGGGTTATAGTACGATTGACGAACATATATTTCAGTGAGCTAAGATCGGTTAAATATGGGGAGGGGGGGTAACAATGGGAGTTGATGGAAGAAGCCCTTAATAAGTTATGCTGGCCCTTCATATTGACTTCTTCTAAACATACTTCTTGCTTACTACGACGAAAACCACCTTAATTACCCATTACCTTGTCTTTTTAATATGCACTTAGATTTAACCGAAAAATTTAACTGTTGTCAGTGCTGGGATTAAGTCAGCTTTTCAGACGCAGTGTTAAGTAGGCTGTTTAGGTTTTTATGTTGGTAACGCCACTTACCGCCCTATATGAAAGTCACTGGCAGTGCTGTGTGCAGTCTGTGGCTGGTTGGACTCATTGTTGGAATATTCGCTTGTGTAGTGTTGGGCAGTTGGATGTGAAGAGCGCGTAGTGTTGTGCAGTTGGAGGTGAGTCACCAGCAGTGGTGAATGTGGAGAGAGAGATGATAGGAGTTTTGAGAGGTTACTATAGGCGGACGATCAGGACGTGTGTCCGTCAGAAAAAGGAAATTTGTAAAGATGGAGGTCATCCTCGGGCAGACATTTGTGCTGAGTTTTCGGAGTATACGGACATTAGAGGACAGTATACGCACAGTTGTATTGCAAGTCGCTCATCGCTAGTAACAATATTTTGTACATTAAAGTATTGTCAATGTGCTTCATAGAAATAAAACTACTAATGTTATTTGCTTGAATTGTTGTATAGCATTCCGAGAACGCAGCATCCCTTAGGCACCCTACACGAGACGAGTGGGGAAGACCCAACACACTGCTTTTAGGAATGCTGAGAACTTATTGTGCACACTTCGGCACCAGTTCCTGTGATTTTAATAGTAGAATATGCGGGACACACGTCTTTGGGTAACACACTGTTAGTTCAGGACCTCCATTGGCTTTCATCGGCTGAAGTGAATGCAGGGTTCCCCAATGTAACAAGAAAACTTTTGTGCGCTCCACAAACAACCTCCTTTATAGGCTGCAGCCTCGGATGTATAATGGAACTCTAACCCATTTTGGTGGGACATAACAGCTCTCAACCCTATCGTGCAGTACGTGGTCGAAGCCTTCTACTCAGCTCGGAATCAGAAGGCTACGATCAGTTCCGTTGAACGACGCTGCACATTCTGACTGTCGTCGAAATTCCTTAAGCGAGACTGCTCTTCTTCACATTCTCTGCCAGTAGCTGGAACGATTCAAGTATGACATCGGAGCCCAACTAACAGACATCGCTTCTTCCAACGTTCGTCATTCTGTAACTGGTTGCACCTCGTTCTTTCAGTGGCTGCCGGAACATCCTCTTCGCTGTGTTGGATGAGACCACAAAGTGCACAAGGTGATCCTTCCCATCCATCGCTGATAATTCCCTAAGCTATACCGTTATTCGTAGTATGTTCTAACTGCCCACGATTAAGAGAACACATTACGCCTTTACTCATATCTCTCCCTGACACGGGACAAAGGCGGCTTCCCAACAGGTGAAGTTAATTGTGTTGGCCCAGTTTCAGTAAGACACAGCACGTGAAACTTGTTGATTAGGGGAGCAGGTGTAGTACCTTTTCCCACTCAGGGTCTCTGAACTACCATGAAATCGACGAGTAGCAGTAGCTTGTTTATTTTTGGGAGGGGAAACAGAGAACAGTATAAGAGATACTTTTGGTAAGTGGCTGTCTGCAGTTCACCCAGCACACCCATTAGAAGCAGCTTCCTATCACTTGGTAGTGGTTAGGGCGATTTATATCTGTTTACGAACAGCGACTAAGCCTGAGCCCGAGACCAGAGTTCAGAGGGGCATCTTACGTATGTGTGTTTGGGTGGAACAACAAGTAAGATTCAGATGCGTACTTATTTAAAAATTCCAGACACATTAAAATTCTATGTAGCATCGGAACTCGAAGCTGGGACCTTTGCCGTCCACAGATGAGAGCTCAGCCGACTGACCTAGCCAAGCATAACTCAGAATGCATTCTCATAGCGGTACCTACAACTTGTGAGGTAACAGGCGAGTTGTGGCGCCCTGAAAATATTCTAAGTTCGGACTTGGCATGGCCAAGCTGGGGCCTCTCGGCGGGCTATGGCTCGTCGGTGGCCACATGGTGCTGAATATCTGGGATCCAGGCCGACAGCGTGGGTGGGAATTCCGTGGTGACGCTGTGTCGATGAAGGAGACATGCCAGGAGTGCCAAAAATGGCGGACTTTGTGAAACCATAATGACAGACATTTTGTGCAGTTCATATAGAAATTAATAATATCCAGACGAAACATGATACCTTAAAAAGAAACATGTACGTTACCATTATTTGCACGATGGTTCTGACTGTGTAATCAGATTTTCAGTATCTTTATTAGTTTAAATTTTAGTATCTCACTGTAAATTATACAAGTAAAACCCAGCAACGAATTTCCAAAATCTACACGGTTCATCCGATTTCGTCGATCGGCGTGCCTTTAGAGAGCTATTGGTGTAGACCTAAATTGATATAAATTAAAGACATGTAACTTAAATAGTACATGAGTTATTGGAGGCCAAAGTGGCCGATTACTATCGATCGCGTCAGGCCATAAATACCCCACAGTTACTCGAAAATACGGTAGCAGCATGGTTATAAATATATTTATTCATCTATGTCTTTGTTTATATCTGATATAAACTATTCATGAAGAAATGTTTTAGGAAGCACAGAGACATTAGGCTACTGGCCTACCTTTTGTTTCTATTCCTTTGATATATGTTTATTTGATTTGTTTGTGTCTTTAATAATGTGTGTTACAGCGTGTTTATGGTGCAGCTGTAGGAATATTTGTTTAATTTCAAGTTATTTAAGTGTAAATCCAGTATTTCGTATGTGTTTCGATATGTTTGGCTTGAAGAAACGGCGGGAGCGCTCTAGCCAATCACAGGGATCGTTTCCAAAAAGGACACGTGGAGAGATGTATCGAGGTTTGGGAGGAGCATCGTTTCGGGAGAGGACACGAGGCAGTTCTGAACAGTGCGGCGCGAGGGACAGTACACCACAGGACACGGGAGGTGCTTATAAGCTCCCGTCTCCTTGGAGATTACGTGTGTTAATTAATGATTATTATGTTACAATCCTCTTGTTGTAGTTGACCGTGTATATCGAGACTTCGTTCATTGTTAAGTGCAGTGGTGTGGTACTGACTGATGGGAGACGCATTAAGAAATGGTAAAATTTAATTTATTTCCTTTATCACACTGCACAAACATAAACACACTATTATTCAAACTGTGTGCCACTACTATTAAACGTAGAGATAAATCCTCCGCAACGCAACCGCCTTTGGCTCACGCAGCCTACACCTCCCACAGCCTCTCAACAACTGCCTCTGCTTGCGACACTCTGCGTCACTGCGCATTATCCCCCTCCAAAGAACAACCAGTTACAGATATTACACACCAGTACCCTCACATGCTGGCGACGGACGCACGGTCGCGGGAAGAAATGGGAGAGTGGAGCAGTTTGCGCGTGGTCGCTGCAGATAGAAATACACTCCTGGAAATTGAAATAAGAACACCGTGAATTCATTGCCCCAGGAAGGGGAAACTTTATTGACACATTCCTGGGGTCAGATACATCACATGATCACACTGACAGAACCACAGGCACATAGACACAGGCAACAGAGCATGCTCAATGTCGGCACTAGTACAGTGTATATCCACCTTTCGCAGCAATGCAGGCTGCTATTCTCCCATGGAGACGATCGTAGAGATGCTGGATGTAGTCCTGTGGAACGGCTTGCCATGCCAATTCCACCTGGCGCCTCAGTTGGACCAGCGTTCGTGCTGGACGTGCAGACCGCGTGAGACGACGCTTCATCCAGTCCCAAACATGCTCAATGGGGGACAGATCCGGAGATCTTGCTGGCCAGGGTAGTCGACTTACACCTTCTAGAGCACGTTGGGTGGCATGGGATACATGCGGACGTGCATTGTCCTGTTGGAACAGCAAGTTCCCTTGCCGGTCTAGGAATGGTAGAACGATGGGTTCGATGACGGTTTGGATGTACCGTGCACTATTCAGTGTCCCCTCGACGATCACCAGTGGTGTACGGCCAGTGTAGGAGATCGCTCCCCACACCATGATGCCGGGTGTTGGCCCTGTGTGCCTCGGTCGTATGCAGTCCTGATTGTGGCGCTCACCTGCACGGCGCCAAACACGCATACGACCATCATTGGCACCAAGGCAGAAGCGACTCTCATCGCTGAAGACGACACGTCTCCATTCGTCCCTCCATTCGCGCCTGTCGCGACACCACTGGAGGCGGGCTGCACGATGTTGGGGCGTGAGCGGAAGACGGCCTAACGGTGTGCGGGACCGTAGCCCAGCTTCATGGAGACGGTTGCGAATGGTCCTCGCCGATACCCCAGGAGCAACAGGGTCCCTAATTTGCTGGGAAGTGGCGGTGCGGTCCCCTACGGCACTGCGTAGGATCCTACGGTCTTGGCGTGCATCCGTGCGTCGCTGCGGTCCGGTCCCCGGTCGACGGGCACGTGCACCTTCCGCCGACCACTGGCGACAACATCGATGTACTGTGGAGACCTCACGCCGCACGTGTTGAGCAATTCGGCGGTACGTCCACCCGTCCTCCCGCATGCCCACTATACGCCCTCGCTCAAAGTCCGTCAACTGCACATACGGTTCACGTCCACGCTGTCGCGGCATGCTACCAGTGTTAAAGACTGCGATGGAGCTCCGTATGCCACGGCAAACTGGCTGACACTGATGGCGGCGGTGCACAAATGCTGCGCAGCTAGCGCCATTCGACGGCCAACACCGCGGTTCCTGGTGTGTCCGCTGTGCCGTGCGTGTGATCATTGCTTGTACAGCCCTCTCGCAGTGTCCGGAGCAAGTATGGTGGGTCTGACACACCGGTATCAATGTGTTCTTTTTTCCATTTCCAGGAGTGTATTTCGTAGTGCCGACTTGTGCGCTTGTCAGATTTCTGTTGCTTCTGCAGTGAAGACATAGTACGCATTTATAAGTGAATACCTCGTGAGCAATGTTGTTGTTCATAACTAATTACGTGAAGCAGGAATCTATTGTTTTCTTGTTATTCAACTTATATTTTATTTAATTGCTGGACCATCGACATCAATAAGTGTTTGCAGTAATAAACGGCATTCTAAAAGGTACTTCTGCTATCGTACTCATCCTTTGAAGTCGTTGAGATAGTACCTACAGAATTTATTTAATTAAAATCTTTCATTCATAAATTACTATGTTGCATTAAAAATTCGCAATTGCCGAGTGATAAGAACCTTCGACCATTCGATTCATGTGTATATTCATATTGTATACTGTAGACTCAGCAGTATTTGGCTTGTAATGCGGCAACTACGTATCCCAGCCCCTAGACAACGAAACCAGCCAAAACTTTTAATGTTGTAATTCTTGAGTCGTAGGGTACGTAGTTGAGGTTCATCACCACATTTCATTATTATTTTGAAAGCCTGCAAACTTCTCTCGTGTGTTCCATGCTTCACAGAAGTTCTCCCGCACACATTGCGGGACAAACACTCCTGCAAGAAAGGATACTGCAGAGAAATGGGTTAGCCACAGTTATTGGATTATTTCTAGAATGAATTTTAACTGTGCAGCGGAGTGTGTATCGATGTCAGTTACAAGCAAAACACGACTTAAACATGAAAATATAAATTGTTTTTAAGAAGCCAACGCACATAGCAAATGTTTAAATATTGCCAAAAGTTGTCACTAAGTGTCTCATAAGAGGAGGCAACTTCACAGTAGATACTATGAACACTACTAACCTTTTTACAGTGATACTTGAAGAATGAACGCGTAATTCAATCCATATTGTTCTGTGTCTTTAGGGCAGTCCTCTTAATAGAGATTCTTATCCCATACAGCTACACCACTGAAGGTTTTCATTGACACCAAGGAGTTTAGGCGTCGGCGGTGGAAACCGTTCTCATTAACACGATATGGTGAAATTCCCCAATGTTTTTTTCGACGAGAAAATTTCCAACATTTGAAATGATGAGTTTCCTTTTTTCTTTTTGCGAGGGAAATAACGTACATTTACTGTTGGTTCACTGTCAATTTCATTTTTATTTCGTGCTGTCCCTGACCTCCTGGGGTGGTCGTTCTTAGGGTTGTGTGTCTCAGTCGGTAAAAACGGAACCCTTATACGATCGCTTTGTCGTTCGTCTATCAGCACGACAGTTAAGACACCTTTCTCTTAGGAACGGGTAGACGTGTCAAGTTTAAATTTATGTCACATACTAAGGACTAGGGTCCCTTGGCGGTGTGAAAAATTGAAGCTTCTGAGTCAGTGGAATCAAAAGATACGGCCATTTATGCCACAATTTTCATACTTGCCAACTCACTCACTAAAACCTATAAGATACTTCCAGTTGGCCTAGAATCAAAAAATTTGCCAGAATGAAAGATTTCACAATATAACCAAAGGAAAAAATCTGAAAACTGTAAAATTGTGATTATATCACAGGAAAAACATTTTTTGTCGTTTCTTATCTTTGTCTGTTCGTCTGTCTGTTAAGACTCCTTTTTTCTCAGGAAGGGATATACGTATCAAGTTGAAATTTGTTGCACATACTAAGGTCTATGATCACTTCGTGCTATAAGAAACTTCACCTTCTAAGTCGATGCAGTCAGAAGACATGGCCATTTATACCACATACTTTGACTATCGCAAAAACACTCACCAAAACCTGTAGCGTACTTCCCGTTGACCTATACTGATGAAATTTGGCAAGAGGTAAAGTTTCACAGACAAGTAAAATAAAAAAAAATCGGAAAACTGTTAATTTGTTATTACATCAGGCGAGAAAGATATATCTTGCGCCATTGATTATCCGACGTCAAACCTGAAATTAAAACAGTCAGTAGTTCTTCACCCAGGATGACTGGGTCTCAGTAGTAAAAATCAAACATCAGGCAAGGAATGATGTTTGACTTTTACCATTGTGACCCCGTCAGCCTGAAAGGAGAGCTACTCATTATTTTATAAATGGTCGCCTGCTTCTTGCAGTCACATTTATATTACTGAAATTAAGGGGCTCCGGAACGCCCTATACTTGCAATGTTAAAATAACGCTTATAAATTACATCTTTCCTCACAAAGTATTTGAGGTAGGAAGTTGAACTTTTTACAGATTATTTATTGGAATATGGGCTACAACTTAACACAGGGATTTTACAAAATTTTAGTTCAGTTATTAAAGATTATTTTTTTTCAATTGTAATGAAAATTCACAACATTTTTTTGCAATTTTTTATTTATATATTCAAAAATATACAGTTGTTTGGAAAAAGGCTGTGTTAAATTATGCAGAAGGTACTGTGTAACATTTACTGAAAGTTTGAAACAAATATGTTTGGAAGATCCTTAGAAAACATGTAATTAGTATGAGAAAATAAAAGTTTTGGGAATCGAGCGACAAAGATTGGATTAACTTTTTAGTGCATTCCAGGTCCATAGGATGGATTATCTTCATCCTCTGCAAACTCCTCCTCCAGCTTCCTCTTGTTCCTCCTCCTGTTTACTCTTGCTTGTATTTCTAGACTCTTTACAGCCCTGTCTGCAGCCCGAAGGCGTTCCTTGTCTAAAGCAAGCATCGCTCGTACCATGTTAGAACCTATCTTCATTCCCATATTTCTAAATATCTTGCACCTTACAATGTTGCCATCATTGAAAGTCGCAACAGCATCATACACACCAAAGTAAAGTGTTTCTATTCCAACAAATACAGTCTTGGGGATTCTCGACCATATAACACTATTTACACTTTCATTGGGGTTTTGAGTTTTTCCGTGAATACACTTTTTCAACAGTTCAGGTGCTGCTAAGTCTCTGAAAATAGGTTTTATCACCTCCATTATTGCATGAGGCAGACTATGCTTATGCGTGTACACTTCACCAGTTAGCAATCCTTTGTTATATTTACACCAACTGTCTTCTTCTTTGGGACACAAGCTATGTTGGGGATTTTCATCGTCTTTATTGTTTACAGTAATAACACATACCTTTGGCTTTCCAACATTTCTCCTTTTCTTAAAAGCCTTGAGAGGATTTCTAATAACTTTACTTTTACTCATTATTATACTTCAACAAAACAGAGACTCAAGAAACAGAATTAATTACGAATATTTTTGAGATAACGACAGAGTAAATAAACATGAAACAATCGACAATCACACAAGCGATATATATTGAACCATCACAGGTTAGCCACAACACATACTTTATCTCACATCACTAAAATGTACCTGATGAACACGGACGTTAATAATAACACCATTTGACAGCAGTTTAATAGCGCCACAGTGGGTCACGCCCATGTAGAACACATTTCAAAAAAAATTCGGAATTGAATAAATTATATATCTATTAAAAGATAATAGTCTGCAGATTCAGAAAACGCAAAAAAGTAAAAATTGAACTTTTCATGATTTTGAGCCTTTCCGGAGCCCCTTAAAATATTCTCTAAAAGCTGGGAATCGCTGGGACCGATATCTTACCAGTATTAATAACAGGCAAAAGTGGTCAAGATTCTCGATTCCCGGAATGTATAAACAGTCTCTACACAGAATTAAGTTCGTGCGGAGCTCTCAGTGCGCGAGATCTACTCGCATCTGGCCATTTTTTTAAATACTCTAAAATGTGCAGCCACTGCTGTGCTGCGTATTTGTAGATAACTTTATAAATTATGGGGCTTCAAGGTTCCAATTGCATATATTTAACTCTTCTATTCTGCTCACTACCTTTAGGTTGGAGCAAAAAATATTACACTCATGATTGTTTAAGTATATACTGTCGAATAATATGAGTATCGCGGTAATTTTGTATTAGTCTCGAAGGGTAGCTTTGACAGATGAAATAATGAAGGCAAGAGAAAATCAAAGAAGCAAGAGGAGAAGGTTCAGTAAAAATTCATGAATAGCACACGAGATATTGATGTTAATTGGTGAGAGGAGAAGGTATAAAAAAAAGCAGGCAGAATAGAATACGTAAAAAAATGAGATTGACAGGAAGTGAAAGTGGCAACGCAAGAATTCCTAGAGGACAAATGTAAGGTTGTAGAAGCATACATGATTAGGTGAAATACTGATGCCGCCTGTAGGCAAGTTAGAGAGATCTTTGGAGAAAAATAGAGTGAAGAAAGCACAGTGGTTAGCTCTCTGGACTCGTATTTGGGAGAACGACGGTCCAAATCCGCGCCCGGACATCTAGATTTAAGTTTACCATGGTTTTCCTAAATGGCTCAGGGTAAATGCTGGAATGGATCCTTTAAAAGGGAACGACGGATCTCCTTTCCGGTCCTTGAAAATTTCCGCGCTTGTGTTCTATTTACAATGATCTCGATCTTGACGGGACATTAAATCCCAAACTGCCGTCCTTCCTTCCTTCCTTGGAGAAAAGAGAAGAAACTGTACGAATATCAAGATCACAGGTGACCAAGCCAGTACTAAATAAAGAAGGGATAGCTAAGAGGTGTAAGGAATAGACACATCACAAAAAGTTTTCCATGATCTCGGTTCCGAGAGTTCCGGAACCTGTACAGAAAATTGGAGTAGAGATCAAGATAAACACCATTTCCGCCCTATTTGTTGCTCTTGAAAACCACATATTGCATGTTATACGACAAAAATATGATCCAAATGGTTCTGAGCACTATGGGACTTAACATCTGAGGTCATCAGTCCCCTAGAACTCAGAACTACTTAAACCTAACTAACCTAAGAACAACACACACATCCGTGCCCGAGGCAGAATTCGAACCTGCGACCGTAGCAGTGGCGCGGTTCCGGACTGAAGCGCCTAGAACCGCTAGGCTACAACGTCTGGCTGTTGTACGACAATACAGCGAGACCTCCAGAGGTGGTGGTCCAGACTGCTGTACACACCGGTACCTCTAATACCCAGTAGCACGTCCTCTTGCATTGATGCATGCCTGTATTCGTTGTGCCATTCTATCCACAAGTTCATCAAGGCGCTGTTCGTCCAGATTGTCCCACTCCTCAACGGCGATTCGGCGTAGATCCCTCAGAGTGGTTGGTGGGTCACATCGTCCATAAACAGCCCTTATCAATCTATCCCAGGCATGTTCGATAGTGTTCATGTCTGGAGAACACGCTGGCCACTCTAGTCGGGCGAAGTCGTTATCCTGAAGGAAGTCATTCACAAGATGTGCACGATGGAGGCGCGAATTCTTGTCCATGAAGACGAATGCCTCGCCAATATGCTGCCGATATGGCTGCACTATCGGCCGCCGTAACGGCGTCTTCCATGACCACCAGCGGGGTACATCGGCCACACATAATGCCACCCCAAAACAGCAGGGAACCTCCACAGTGCTGACTCGTTGGACAGTATGTCTAAGGCGTTCAGCCTGACCAGGTTGCCTCCAAACATGTCTCCGACGATTGTGTGGTTGAAGACATATGCGACACTCATCGGTGAAGATAACGTGATGCCAGTCCTGAGCGGTCCATTCGGCATGTTGTTCGGCCCATCTGTACCGGCTGCAAGGTGTCGCGGTTGCAAAGATGAACTTCGCTATAGATGTCGGGAGTGAAGTTGCGCATCATGCAGCCTATTGCGCACAGTTTCAGTCGTAACACGACGTCCTGTGGCTGGACGAAAAGCATTATTCAACATGGTGGCGTTGCTGTCAGGGTTTCTCCGAGTCATAATCGGTAGGTAGCGGTCATCCACTGCAGTAGTAGCCCTTGGGCGGCCTGAGGGGGGCATGTCATCGACAGTTCCTGTCTCTCTGTATCTCCTCCATCGCTTTGGTTCACTCCGAGACGCCTGGACACTTGCCTTGTCGAGGGCCCTTCCTGGCACCAAGTAACAATGCTGACGCGGTCGAGACGCGGTACTGGCCGTCTAGGCATGGTTGAACTACACACAACAAGAGCCGTGCACCAACTTCTTGGCGGAATGACTGGAACTGATCGGCTGTCGGACCCCCTCCGTCTAATAGGCTCTGCTCATGCATGGTTGTTTTACATCTTTGGGCAGGTTTAGTGACATCTCTGAACAGTCAAAGGGTCTGTGTCTCTGATAAAATACCCACAGTCAACGTCTGTCTTCAGGAGTTCTGGGAACCGGGGTGATGCAAAACTTATTTTGACGTGTGTATATAGAAGGGCTATACAAACAAGAATGAACTTGACGACAAAATTATGGAAAGGGAAGAGGAAATAAATGCAGATATCGAAAAGAGAGAAGTAAAAGTAATCAGGAATATGTTAGGCCCAAATTATACTGAAGGAGGAACATACAGTCTAAGAGAAAATAAGTAAAGATCTACCTGGATAAAGCCGGCCGCGGTGGTCTAGCGGTTCTGGCGCTGCAGTCCGGAACCGCAGGACTGCTACGGTCGCAGGTTCGAATCCTGCCTCGGGCATGGGTGTGTGTGATGTCCTTAGGGTAGTTAGGTTTAAGTAGTTCTAAGATCTAGGGGACTTATGACCTAAGATGTTGAGTCCCATAGTGCTCAGGGCCATTTGAACCATTTGAACCATCTACCTGGATATGAGAAAACACAAGCTGTAATTCTATGGAATATTAAAATAATGGAACTAATCAAATTAATGAGACAGGTTGTGGTATCATACGGTAGTTGCAGTACAGTGAAACTTAAAGCTGTAAAGCGATGTGTCCAGCGAAACAAGACAAGAAGAAAGCAGAACAATTTACACATCAGGCACAAAAAATTTGAGCAGAAATTCACATTGGGCAGTTAGCCTGGCAAACAATTTCTAGAGGCTATAAAAACATAGAATGACGATAGGAAAAAAGACTCCATTCTGAGATGATGGGAGACTGGTGTGGACAATGAAAAGTTAAAACAAGACTTCGAAAACGCCTGCATCGCCTAGTCCATTAGCACCCAAACAAGAGTAATAATAATAATAATGATAATAATAACTACTACTATTATTTTAAATTAAGCGTTGATCGGATAGGATCACGTAACAACGCCAGATCCTCTTCTTTCCTTGTTTTCTGTTTTTCCAGTACTCCCTCATTTCCCCCTCATGGTGTTTTTTCCTTTCTTCCGTTCATGTTATTCCGGATTTCTTATTACTTCTGCATTGAAAGCCTTCTAAATTTAGTATTTTATTCTTAAAAAGGGTTCTGTCTTTCATTTCAGGTTCTTTGGTATTGTTTCTTTCTAATTCCATCTTTATTTCTGGAATCTGTGCTATTGTCGATTTCTTCTTCCAGATATACAAGAATATTTGGTTTGTTGGGCTGTTCTCATTCATTCGGTAGAGGTGTTCAAAGAAGATTAATCTTCTTTTAGCCATCACTTCTAATATTTTCTCTATATTTTTGTAGTTCCCCTCATTACTTCTCATTTTACAGCCGTCTGTAGTTTATATTGCACCCATTATTTTGCTAATAATTCATCTTTCAAATATCTCTGTTGCTAATAATGCATCTTTCAAATATCTCTGTTCTATCCTGCTTACAGTCCATAGTTTCACATCCGTATAAACATTCTAGTCGTACCACTGTGATATAATGTTTTAGGTTTCTTTTTCTAGGTATGCATTTCTTGTTGTATATATACTTCTTCTTAATTTTTTTGTTATTATTATTATTTACTGCGAGTAGATCATCTGAGGACCACGTTCTAGTTTCAGTTCTTCGTTCTCTGTTCTTTTCTTTTCTTCCAGCGTGCCTTCACCTGTACCCTACGTTTCTTCTTTCTGTCTTCAAACCATTTTGAACCAGTCTGTTTAGCTACACTCTCTTGGAATCCTTTCATTTGCAATACTTTTTTTTCCGAAAGGCTTGTTTGTTGATTATGTTTACTGTTTCATTATTATTATTATACACTGAAACACAACTTTGTCATCGATTTCAACTCTTATCAACTTATAAGATGTGGCACATTATTCTGCTAGAAAACGGGTGGGTGGGGCACGTAGTAGATAATTATCGACGAATTTCTTGTCGAATATCAATTTGACAAAGACTCCAGTACACTTGCTTCTATCACTTGCAGATGCGTGTGACATATTCTGTTAGAAAGTTTTATCTTTCCGGTCCACTAGTGACACGGATATCGTGTAGTCATTATACATGTACTCTTTTTATTTCTGAATTCTTAAGACGTTGGTTGCATTATCTTTTAGATAGAAAATTTGTACGAGTAGTTTCATGGATTTCTGGAACAGAATGCAGCAGTGACTTCTAGTCTCCTCTCATCTGTTAATTCTACTCGACAGAGTAAAAATGTATTTATTTATTTGGCTATTCTACATTTAACTTTTGTTTCACCTAGTGTTCGTATGGAATGTTACACTACTACTTCAGCCTGCAGACATCTTTAGTGTGAATTGTGTATAACATAATCTCCACTTGTCATGTTTTAGGGAAACGTGGCTGAAAAGTTAACAAATCTGACTATTGGAGCTGTGAATATGGATATACCATGAGACGATACTACGAGTTGACTAAAGGTGAACATCTCTACACATGACGACTGTGGGTTTAAACTACAAAAGGTATTGGACGCACACTATACAGGGTGAGTCACCTAACGTTACCGCTGGATGTATTTCGTAAACCACATCAAATACTGACGAACCGATTCCACAGACCGAACGTGAGGAGAGGGGCTAGTGTAATTGTTTAATACAAAAATGCACGGAAGTATGTTTTTTAACACAAACCTACGTTTTTTTAAATGGAACCCCGTTAGTTTTGTTAGCACATCTGAACATATAAACAAATACGTAATCAGTGCCGTTTGTTGCATTGTAATTATATCCGGAGATACTGTAACCTAAAGTTCACGCTTGAGTACCACTCCTCCGCTGTTCGATCGTGTGTATCGGAGAGCACCGAATTACGTAGGGATCCAAAGGGAACGGTGATGGACCTTAGGTACAGAAGAGACTGGAACAGCACATTACGTCCACATGTTAACACCTTTTTATTGGTCTTTTTCACTGACGCACGTGTACATTACGATGAGGGGTGAGGTACATGTACACACGTGGTTTCCGTCTTCAATTACGGAGTGGAATAGAGTGTGTCCCGACATGTCAGGCCAATAGATGTTCAATGTGGTGGCCATCATTTGCTGCACACAATTGCTACCTCTGGAGTAATGAATGTCGTACACGCCGCAGTACATCTGGTGTAATGTCGCCGCAGGCTGCCACAATACGTTGTTTCATATCCTCTGGGGTTGTAGACACATCACGGTACACATTCTCCTTTAACGTACCCCACAGAGAAGTCCAGAGGTGTAAGATCAGGAGAACGGGCTGGCCCAGTTATGCGTCCTCCACGTCCTATGAAACGCCCGTCGAACATCCTGTCAAGGGTCAGCCTAGTGTTAATTGCGGAATGTGCAGGTGCACCATCATGCTGATACCACATACGTCGACGCGATTCCAGTGGGACATTGTCGAGCAACGTTGGCAGATCATTCTGTAGAAACGCGATGTATGTTGCAGCTGTTTGGGCCCCTGCAATGAAGTGAGGACCAATGAGGTGGTCGCCAATGATTCCGCACCGTACATTTACAGTCCACGGTCGCTGTCGCTCTACCTGTCTGAGCCAGCGAGGATTGTCCACGGACCAGTAATGCATGTTCCGTAGATTCACTGCCCCGTGGTTTGTGAAACCCGCTTCATCGGTAAACAGGTAGAGCTGCAACGCATTCTCTGTTAATGCCCATTGACAGAATTGCACTCGATGATTAAAGTCACGCGGTACAGGTCGCCGGGCAAAGAGATCACCCTATGGAGTTGCCGTGTCATTGCGGAGCGTGACCTGCGCGCCTAACAGTCCTATTAAACGTGTTTGCAATTGCACCCTCTGTTTGACAGGGTTGCCTTCTTCCCCGTGCGGAATGTACCAGTAATCTGCTGCTGTAGTTGACCGTGACTGATCACTTCCACTGGGCAGCAGTGACTCCGAAAGTTCCCCATAGACGTGAAACAATGTCGTGAGCAATACCAATGTCGAGGGCTACATCACCCTTCTTCTGGTTGTCCGATGATTCTTCCCAATGTGAAGTCGTCCAAATGTCGTCTCTAAGCATGCCATAACGAAGACCATCGCCAAAGCGCACCGCAACTGCTCACTGGTTGAGACACACCATCTTTTCCCATCTCTTCAGCTGCCTCGTATTCAGGAGACTGCCCCATTTGGCGCAATAGTCAGGCTGAGCACGCGCCATTTCACGTCCAGCTTCTGTGCACGACTGGTAGACCTCTGGCAACATGCTCCCTCCCTTTCATTCATTTCCACCAAGTTGTTAATACTTTATGTTATTTTATTTGTCTCGTTCTTAAGTTTTACAAAGCAGTGAATATTTTTCACTCCTAGTGCAACTACACATTTTTTTTTAAATACACGCTACTAATTTTTAAAATATAATTCGTCTACGCAATAGCTGGATTTGTCTATAGGGTGATTTTTTTCCAACGTGTACGAACTCTAGGGATTGATCGATGAGAGGATACAGAACAAAAAAGGTCTAATGAACTTATGTACAGAAATGCATGGTCTCCATGCTAGAGACCATTTATTCAATCATACATTGTTACAGAGACTACGGTTGAAACTTCTTTGTTTGTGTGTACTGAAATAACTGAGTAGGTGAAAGTACTTTGTGAGAGTCTTAAACCGCTGAATACAACTGGACCTACTGTCTCGTTACTTATTTATATCATTTCAACACTGACCTACAGAATTTTCCCTAACAAAGACAACTCAAACTTAACCTATTCATTTATTACCCACAATATACAAGCGTAACGCAATCTGACTGCTCTAAAATGACAACACCAAATAATCAACAGAAAAGAATGGCCCTGAATTGGAAGAAATCCTAACACATTTTGATAAGTCACTTACCTCACAGAAAATCTTGACAACACGAACTACAGCAATTACGGCAAGCAGCAGCTACAAAAAAATGGCTCTGAGCACTATGGGACTTAACGTCTGATGTCATTAGTCCCCTACAACTTAGAACTACTTAAACCTAACTAACCTAAGGACATCACACACATCCATGCCCGAGGCAGGAGTCGAACCTGCGACCGGAGCGGTCGCGCGGTTGTAGCGCCTAGAACCGCTCGGCCACACCGGCCGGCGTAGCAGCTACAGACAGCTAAATAAAAAGATTCTAACTACTATAGACTGTACCTACTAGGAGGCGTATGGTTAGCAAAAGAAAGATTTTGTTTTAGAGTAAACAATGTATTTAGCAGGTTTTACCTTATTCATGTGACATCCATGATGTATATAGTCGTCAATAATTCCGCTACCCAAACATTACCTACTACCTACAGGGTGTTTCAAAAATGACCGGTATATTTGAAACGGCAATAAAAACTAAACGAGCAGCGATAGAAATATACCGTTTGTTGCAATATGCTTGGGACAACAGTACATTTTCAGGCGGACAAACTTTCGAAATTACAGTAGTTACAATTTTCAACAACAGATGGCGCTGCAAGTGATGTGAACGATATAGACGACAACGCAGTCTGTGGGTGCGCCATTCTGTACGTCGTCTTTCTGCTGTAAGCGTGTGCTGTTCACAACGTGCAAGTGTGCTGTAGACAACATGGTTTATTCCTTAGAACAGAGGATTTTTCTGGTGTTGGAATTCCACCGCCTAGAACACAGTGTTGTTGCAACAAGACGAAGTTTTCAACGGAGGTTTAATGTAACCAAAGGACCGAAAAGCGATACAATAAAGGATCTGTTTGAAAAATTTCAACGGACTGGGAACGTGACAGATGAACGTGCTGGAAAGGTAGGGCGACCGCGTACGGCAACCACAGAGGGCAACGCGCAGCTAGTGCAGCAGGTGATCCGACAGCGGCCTCGGGTTTCCGTTCGCCGCGTTGCAGCTGCGGTCCAAATGACGCCAACGTCCACGTATCGTCTCATGCGCCAGAGTTTACACCTCTATCCGTACAAAATTCAAACGCGGCAACCCCTCAGCGCCGCTACCATTGCTGCACGAGAGACATTCGCTAACGATATAGTGCACAGGATTGATGACGGCGATATGCATGTGGGCAGCATTTGGTTTACTGACGAAGCTTATTTTTACCTGGACGGCTTCGTAAATAAACAGAACTGGCGCATATGGGGCACCGAAAAGCCCCATGTTGCAGTCCCATCGTCCCTGCATCCTCAAAAAGTACTGGTCTGGGCCGCCATTTCTTCCAAAGGAATCATTGGCCCATTTTTCAGATCCGAAACGATTACTGCATCACGCTATCTGGACATTCTTCGTGAATTTGTGGCGGTACAAACTGCCTTAGACGACACTGTGAACACCTCGTGGTTTATGCAAGATGGTTCCCGGCCAAATCCCACGGCCGACGTCTTTAATTTCCTGAATGAATATTTCGATGATCGTGTGATTGCTTTGGGCTGTCCGAAACATACAGGAGGCGGCGTGGATTGGCCTCCCTATTCGCCAGACATGAACCCCCGTGACTTCTTTCTGTGGGGACACTTGAAAGACCAGGTGTACCGCCAGAATCCAGAAACAATTGAACAGCTGAAGCAGTACATCTCATCTGCATGTGAAGCCATTCCGCCAGACACGTTGTCAAAGGTTTCGGGTAATTTCATTCAGAGACTACGCCATATTATTGCTACGCATGGTGGATATGTGGAAAATATCGTACTATAGAGTTTCCCAGACCGCAGCGCCATCTGTTGTTGAAAATTGTTACTACTGTAATTTCGAAAGTTTGTCTGCCTGAAAATGTACTGTTGTCCCAAGCATATTGCAACAAACGGTGTATTTCTATCGCTGCTCGTTTAGTTTTTATTGGCGTTTCAAATATACCGGTCATTTTTGAAACACCCTGTATTACATTCCACAATGCACATCCTACCAACACTGAGTCTCCATGAAGGACATATGTCCAAGCCGCGTGCTCGCTACCCGCTAGTCCGTCCAACCACAGAGTCTCTTACCGGGGGCGCAGATCGCTGTCAGCGATATTAATTACAGTCTATAGCGCTGCTGCCAACATACAAACACATAAACAGGCTACTTACGCGGTCTAATACGAGCGGTACTATGCAGCCACATTTACAGTTACGTGTTTAAAGTTGTTTCCAGCTGTCTCAACGCATGCGCTAACGCGCCTTAGCATGTTCTGTCTCATACGTTCGCATCGGCTAGGCTACATCCGAACAGTGTCAAAGGTAGTATGAATATACTACTCCAGTGTCTCCACATCTGGAATGGGCTCTGCGTACACGATACTTTTGAGATGGCCCCAGAGTCTGGAATCGCAGGGGTTGAGATCCGGGGAACGAGCAGGCCATGCAACTGGATCCCCTCTTTTGATCCATTGAGCGGGGAAGACACAACTCAGATGTGGACGTTAAAGGCGAAGCAGGCTGGAGGACCAGCATGTAGCAGCCACATAACCCTTCGAATCACCAGTGGCACTTGTTCCAGCAGGGGAGGCAAGATCACCTGCAAGAAACGCCGATAGTTCCGGCCTGTTAGGCGACGTGGAAGGGAGACTGGTCCAAAAATACAGTCGCCAATTATCGCGGCCCACACTTTCTGGCTGCACTGATGCTGATGATTTGCTGTCACCATACCATGGTCGTTCTGCAAACTACACTCCTGGAAATTGAAATAAGAACACCGTGAATTCATTGTCCCAGGAAGGGGAAACTTTATTGACACATTCCTGGGGTCAGATACATCACATGATCACACTGACAGAACCACACGCACATAGACACAGGCAACAGAGCATGCACAATGTCGGCACTAGTACAGTGTATATCCACCTTTCGCAGCAATGCAGGCTGCTATTCTCCCATGGAGACGATCGTAGAGATGCTGGATGTAGTCCTGTGGAACGGCTTGCCATGCCATTTCCACCTGGCGCCTCAGTTGGACCAGCGTTCGTGCTGGACGTGCAGACCGCGTGAGACGACGCTTCATCCAGTCCCAAACATGCTCAATGGGGGACAGATCCGGAGATCTTGCTGGCCAGGGTAGTTGACTTACACCTTCTAGAGCACGTTGGGTGGCACGGGATGCATGCGGACGTGCATTGTCCTGTTGGAACAGCAAGTTCCCTTGCCGGTCTAGGAATGGTAGAACGATGGGTTCGATGACGGTTTGGATGTACCGTGCACTATTCAGTGTCCCCTCGACGATCACCAGTGGTGTACGGCCAGTGTAGGAGATCGCTCCCCACACCATGATGCCGGGTGTTGGCCCTGTGTGCCTCGGTCGTATGCAGTCCTGATTGTGGCGCTCACCTGCACGGCGCCAAACACGCATACGACCATCATTGGCACCAAGGCAGAAGCGACTCTCATCGCTGAAGACGACACGTCTCCATTCGTCCCTCCATTCACGCCTGTCGCGACACCACTGGAGGCGGGCTGCACGATGTTGGGGCGTGAGCGGAAGACGGCCTAACGGTGTGCGGGACCGTAGCCCAGCTTCATGGAGACGGTTGCGAATGGTCCTCGCCGATACCCCAGGAGCAACAGTGTCCCTAATTTGCTGGGAAGTGGCGGTGCGGTCCCCTACGGCACTGCGTAGGATCCTACGGTCTTGGCGTGCATCCGCGCGTCGCTGCGGTCCGGTCCCAGGTCGACGGGCACGTGCACCTTCCGCCGACCACTGGCGACAACATCGATGTACTGTGGAGACCTCACGCCCCACGTGTTGAGCAATTCGGCGGTACGTCCACCCGGCCTCCCGCATGCCCACTATACGCCCTCGCTCAAAGTCCGTCAACTGCACGTACGGTTCACGTCCACGCTATCGCGGCATGCTACCAGTGTTAAAGACTGCGATGGAGCTCCGTATGCCACGGCAAACTGGCTGACACTGACGGCGGCGGTGCACAAATGCTGCGCAGCTAGCGCCATTCGACGGCCAACACCGCGGTTCCTGGTGTGTCCGCTGTGCCGTGCGTGTGCGTGTTCGCTTGTACAGCCCTCTCGCAGTGTCCGGAGCAAGTATGGTGGGTCTGACACACCGGTGTCAATGTGTTCTTTTTTCCATTTCCAGGAGTGTATCCCACAGTTGACTGTTACGAAAGCTGAAGATACCACCCCCTGTAAAGGTGACCTCATTTGTGAATAGCATGGATGACACAAATCCCAAAATCTTGGTTGCCTGGTGAAGAAACCAGTGCGAAAACTGCTCCTGATGTGGAAAGTCTGTCGTTAGTAAGCCCTGCACACGCTCTAAGTGATAAGGAAAGTAACAATTGTCATGGAGAATGTTCCACACGGTCGAGTGGCCTCTCCTGTACTGGCGGGTCAACTGCCCTGGTACTGACACGTCGGTCGCCTTCCACAGTGTTTATCACAGTTTCCTGCAAGTCTGGTGTCCGAACATTTCGGGTACGTCCTTAATGATTTCCTGCTTCCTGAACCGACCCTGTCTCAGAACAAGGTGGAACACTGTTGCAAACATTGAATGCTGTGGTTTTTGTCAGCGTGGATACGTCTCCTGATACAACACTGCTGCCCCACACATTACCATTTACCTTTCCGTAAGTAAACAGAGAACCACTTGTATGCATATCAAGAGCTCAGATGGCAACCCAGTTCTAAGCAAAGAACGGAAGGCAGAAAGGTGGAAGGAGTATATAGAGGGTTTATACAAGGGCGATGTACTTGAGGACAATATTATGGAAATGGAAGAGGATGTAGATGAAGATAAAATGGGAGATAAGATACTGCGTGAAGAGTTTGACAGAGCACTGAAAGACCTGAGTCGAAACAAGGCCCCGGGAGTAGACAACATTCCATTGGAACTACTGACGGCCTTGGGAGAGCCAGTCCTGACAAAACTCTACCATCTGGTGAGCAAGATGTATGAGACAGGCGAAATACTCACAGACTTCAAGAAGAATATAATAATTCCAATCCCAAAGAAAGCAGGTGTTGACAGATGTGAAAATTATCGAACTATCAGTTTAATAAGTCACAGCTGCAAAATACTAACGCGAATTCTTTACAGACGAATGCAAAAACTGGTAGAAACCGGCCTCGGGGAAGATCAGTTTGGATTCCGTAGAAATACTGGAACACGTGAGGCAATACTAACCTTACGACTTATCTTAGAAGAAAGATTAAGAAAAGGCAAACCTACGTTTCTAGCATTTGTAGACTTAGAGAAAGCTTTTGACAACGTTAACTGGAATACTCTCTTTCAAATTCTGAAGGTGGCAGGGGTAAAATACAGGGAGCGAAAGGCTATTTACAATTTGTACAGAAACCAGATGGCAGTTATAAGAGTCGAGGGGCATGAAAGGGAAGCAGTGGTTGGGAAAGGAGTGAGACAGGGTTGTAGGCTCTCCCCGATGTTATTCAATCTGTATATTGAGCAAGCAGTAAAGGAAACAAAAGAAAAATTCGGAGTAGGTATTAAAATTCATGGACAAGAAGTAAAAACTTTGAGGTTCGCCGATGACATTGTAATTCTGTCAGAGACAGCAAAGGACTTGGAAGAGCAGTTGAACGGAATGGACAGTGTCTTGAAAGGAGGATATAAGATGAACATCAACAAAAGCAAAACGAGAATAATGGAATTTAGTCAAATTAAATCGGGTGATGCTGAGGGAATTAGATTAGGAAATGAGACACTTAAAGTAGTAAAGGAGTTTTGCTATTTAGGGAGTAAAATAACTGATGATGGTCGAAGTAGAGAGGATATAAAATGTAGACTGGGAATGGCGAGGAAATCGTTTCTGAAGAAGAGAAATTTGTTAACATCGGGTATAGATTTAAGTGTCAGGAAGTCGTTTCTGAAAGTATTTGTATGGAGTGTAGCCATATATGGAAGTGAAACATGGACGATAACCAGTTTGGACAAGAAGAGAATAGAAGCTTTTGAAATGTGGTGCTACGGAAGAATGCTGAAGATAAGGTGGGTAGATCACGTAACTAATGAGGAGGTATTGAATAGGATTGGGGAGAAGAGAAGTTTGTGGCACAACTTGACTAGAAGAAGGGATCGGTTGGTAGGACATGTTTTGAGGCATCAAGGGATCACAAATTTAGCATTGGAGGGCAGCGTGGAGGGTAAAAATCGTAGAGGGAGACCAAGAGATGAATACACTAAGCAGATTCAGAAGGATGTAGGTTGCAGTAGGTACTGGGAGATGAAGCACCTTGCACGAGATAGAGCTGAAGACCACAACAACAACAACAAGTAAACACCATGTCGGCAAGCTACCGATTCGAACACGGAAACATTGTGTATAAGCTGTATCACATGCAGTACAAGGCGAGTTAGCTAGAGAAGTGAATCCGACACAACTTTACCAATTACTATGGCAGGAGAGGGCGCTAGGGCACGACGTATGAGGAACAGTACCACCCTCTAGGAGGAAACCACGCGTACTGTAACTGTGGTTGCATGGTGCAGCCCGTATTAGACACTCTCTGTAACAAAGTATGATTGAATAAATAGTCTCTAGCATGCTAACCATGCAGTTCCCGACATAAATTCATTTGACCTTTTTCGTTCTGCACCCTCTCATCGACCAGTCCCGGGAGTTTGTGCACAGTGGAAAAAATCACCCTGTATAATAAATCATTTTAGGTTAGATTTAAACTTGCTTTGTAATTTGTCAGACATTTTATGTCATTGAGCAAATGATTAAAAATTTGTGGTAATGCACTGGAACTTGTTTCTTGGCCAGTAGCAGGTGTGATAAAGGTTACTATTTTCTAATGTTGTAGGTATGCACATCACTATTCGTCTCAGATTATGCGGATTCTTTATGATGACTTTCGTTAGCGAATATACATGGTGTTCAAAAAAAGAGCCACATATTCCTACTGAAACGCCTGGTTAAATCCGCAGGACACAACAGGTAGTTGGAATTATGGAAAGGGGCCAAAAATGTGCGGCTGTCAGTTACACTCTAACACATATAACTTTATTCAGTTGCCAAACCATTACAGTGCAAATTTCCGAACTTAACTATCGACTGAATATGTCACACAATCTTATTGCTTAAGGGCACAACATCTTTAATTTTGAAAATGGCGGAAGGTCCATGATTTAAAACACAATTACAGTACATTTTCAAAAGACAGAAAGCGCAGTGTTTTATCCTTAAATAACATTTCAAATGTGGTTGAAGGCCCAAACAATTTATGACTTGACAAGTAAGGAATTTTAATTCTAAAACAGCCGAAGGCCCATGATTTAAAACCTCAACTACAGCAAAATTTTGAAAGGCAGAAGGACCAAAGCTTTATCCTTAAATAATTTTAAAAAAGGAGGCTGAAGACCCAAACAATCTAAGACTTACCAAGTAAGGAATTATAATTTTAAGACAGCTGAAGGCCCATGATTGAAAAACACAACTACAATAAATTTTCAAGAGACAGAAGGCCCAAAACTTTATCCAAAAAATATTTTAAATGAGGCTGAAAGCCCAAACAATTGTAGACCTGACAAGTAAGGAACTTTCAGTTTTAAAGAGGCTGAAGGCCCGTTATTTAAAACCCAACTAAAAGCATACATATTCAAACCATCGACTATAAGCCATTAAAATACACAATCAAACACCAATAAGAAAAGGCAGTACTGCCAGCGGCGCTTAGAAGTTTCCGGGGTTCGGTCTGACTTGAAATACACTCCTGGAAATGGAAAAAAGAACACATTGACACCGGTGTGTCAGGCCCACCATACTTGCTCCGGACACTGCGAGAGTGCTGTACAAGCAATGATCACACGCACGGCACAGCGGACACACCAGGAACCGCGGTGTTGGCCGTCGAATGGCGCTAGCTGCGCAGCATTTGTGCACCGCCGCCGTCAGTGTCAGCCAGTTTGCCGTGGCGTACGGAGCTCCATCGCAGTCTTTAACACTGGTAGCATGCCGCGACAGCGTGGACGTGAACCGTATGTGCAGTTGACGGACTTTGAGCGAGGGGGTATAGTGGGCATGCGGGAGGCCGGGTGGACGTACCGCCGAATTGCTCAACACGTGGGGCGTGAGGTCTCCACAGTACATCGATGTTGTCGCCAGTGGTCGGCGGAAGGTACACGTGCCCGTCGACCTGGGACCGAACCGCAGCGACACACGGTTGCACGCCAAGACCGTAGGATCCTACGCAGTGCCGTAGGGGACCGCACCGCCACTTCCCAGCAAATTAGGGACACTGTTGCTCCCGGGGTATCGGCGAGGACCATTCGCAACTGTCTCCATGAAGCTGGGCTATGGTAACGCACACCGTTAGGCCGTCTTCCGCTCACGCCCCAACATCGTGCAGCCCGCCTCCAGTGGTGTCGCGACAGGCGTGAATGGAGGGACGAATGGAGACGTGTCGTCTTCAGCGATGAGAGTCGCTTCTGCCTTGGTGCCAATGATGGTCGTATGCGTGTTTGGCGCCGTGCAGGTGAGCGCCACAATCAGGACTGCATACGGCCGAGGCACACAGGGCCAACACCCGGCATCATGGTGTGGGGAGCGATCTCCTACACTGGCCGTACACCACTGGTGATCGTCGAGGGGACACTGAATAGTGCACGGTACATCCAAACCGTCATCGAACCCATCGTTCTACCATTCCTAGACCGGCAAGGGAACTTGCTGTTCCAACAGGACAATGCACGTCCGCATGTATCCCGTGCCACCCAACGTGCTCTAGAAGGTGTAAGTCAACTACCCTGGCCAGCAAGATCTCCGGATCTGTCCCCCATTGAGCATGTTTGGGACTGGATGAAGCGTCGTCTCACGCGGTCTGCACGTCCAGCACGAACGCTGGTCCAACTGAGGCGCCAGGTGGAAATGGCATGGCAAGCCGTTCCACAGGACTACATCCAGCATCTCTACGATCGTCTCCATGGGAGAATAGCAGCCTGCATTGCTGCGAAAGGTGGATATACACTGTACTAGTGCCGACATTGCGCATGCTCTGTTGCCTGTGTGTATATGCCTGTGGTTCTGTCAGTGTGATCATGTGATGTATCTGACCCCAGGAATGTGTCAATAAAGTTTCCCCTTCCTGGGACAATGAATTCACGGTGTTCTTATTTCAATTTCCAGGAGTGTATTAACGTTCGCTTAGGGGAGACAGTCGGCCCAACTATATCCGATCCTCCGGCAACCCAACCAAGAGACAGTCAACGGACCCACCGACAAGACGACTTGCTTTCCACCCGACCAGTACACAAGGAACTCCAAAGTCAAAACGTAAAAGGCGTAGCCGCCCACAACCAAGTATGCATAAGCTGTCAAAACTACACACACGTGTTGGACAGTGACAACATGGTGAGGAAAGGACACCGCCTGAATTTTACGTCAGTGGCCAGGGCAGGTAACCGGAATGCTAACGGCCACAAGGAAAAAAATTCCGCTGGTATACTTGGACTTCAAATAACCAAAATACAGTTAAAGTCCACCGGATGGCGACCAAACTTTCGCCAACTCGAACACTCGTTGTTGCTCACGGGAATACCCCCAACAGCCAACCATGAAAACCAGCGGCACAATGTGAACAGACTGGCTTCGGTAATTAAATAACCACTCAACTTTGATGTCCCGGCCCGCATCTCGTGGTCGTGCGGTAACGTTCTCGCTTCCCACGCCCGGGTTCCCGGGTTCGATTCCCGGCGGGGTCAGGGATTTTCTCTGCCTCGTGATGGCTGGGTGTAGTGTGCTGTCCTTAGGTTAGTTAGGTTTAATTAGTTCTAAGTTCTAGGGGACTGATGACCATAGATGTTACGTCCCATAGTGCTCAGAGCCATTTGAACCATTGATGTCCCGGGTCGGTGAGCCACGAACCTCGTTGCAATCGGAACAGCTCCTACACACTCTGTTACTGCTTAGAGACCGCCAGCAGGCCCGGCCCACTGCGCCGCGTGGAGATTTCATGGCTGATCCACACCAACCAACCGACTGCCGCACACTGGCTAGCCGGAAACCATAAGCACCAGACCAAAAATAGTACAAGGTGCGAATACACACCACCGCTGTCACACGTAGAAAGAGGAAGAACCATGGCATAACCTCAATAACCACAGGAAACCAAACACAGAGTAACAGTCAAGGTTTAAACCAACACATAAGCCGGGGCCAGCATGGCTCACCTACAGGAGGTGTTATTGATCATAAACAGGAGAAAAATTTGGCACTTAACAACTGCTGAGACGTGGCCCCTTACTTGTGATTAATGATGTGCCGTATTCGATAGTGTAGACTGTCTTACTGTTGCAGTTCATTGCATGACGTAGTAAATTACCACAGTACGCACATGTAGACAACTGAAAATCGTCGGTCAGTCAAGAGGGTGACGCATCACGATCACTTCTTTATCAATATATGGGCAGGAATAGTCTGTGACAAACCACATAGGACTATACACTTTACAAACAGATTATGGTTCAAATGGCTCTGAGCACTATGGGACTCAACTGCTGAGGTCATCAGTCCCCTAGAACTTAGAACTAGTTAAACTTAACTAACCTAAGGACATCACAAACATCCATGCCCGAGGCAGGATTCGAACCTGCGACCGTAGCGGTCCTGCGGACAAACAGATTAGCAGGTGCTGTGTATCACCTATTTATGCGCAATGAACTACCAGAGGTATTAGAGAACGCTACCGTTGCAGAAAGACATCGACTGTCGTTTATCGATGAGGGGGCACCACCCCATTTTCTACAATTTCGTAGGCGATGAATTGATCAATGATCCCCGGTAGCATCTCCTAGTTCCACCGAATCTGAATACGATGGATTTCTGGCCACGCGGACATTTAAAGACATTGGTGTATGCCTGATCCATCGACAACACGCTGACGTTGCAGGAGCCTGTCCCCAATGCATATGAGGCAATGTGAGTGAAGCCAGGTGTATTTGGAAGAATGCGTGATTCACTGTTTCAAGATGCGATGCAACGATATGCCACACTGCCTTTAGTGTGTGTTTCTACGTAGCAGACAAATAGGAATGAGATGAAAAATTGGCCCATGTATCAAGAGGTGTTGGTTATCGAACGTAGCATTACGGGAACTTTTTTTTAGTTTTGACCTATAGTAATATGTGATACTTTCTTTTTTATAAAAGACTCTGTGTATGGGGAAGAGAGAGTTAAAATGCTCAACACCTTGAAGAAGTACCTACAAGATGTCTCTGGGTAAACACAAGATATTATTCTCATTGCTCGTTTTTGTGCAGTCACTACTTTCTAACTCAGAACTTAAACCAGAACAATTATTCCGTAAGACATTATTGACTGGAATTATTGAAAATATGTTCAGAGCTCGATACGTTTGTTACCTAGACTAGCAATTACATGAAGAGCAAAAGTAGCTGAGCTTAATTGTTTGAGCTGGTTAGCAGTATGCTTCTTCCAGTTCAAGTTTTCATCGATGTGTAGTCCCGAAAACTTGCAGCATTGTACCCTATTTACTGACTGCTTTTCATGTATTACATCAGTTCTTGGCATAACTATTTGTCGTACAGAGCTAATAGTGTGTTTTCTCAAAATTTTGGAAGAATCCATTTTCAGAGAATCATTTAATAATTCTTTGAAAAACATCAAAAATTTCTCCTTTTACTTTTTCCCTAAAGGGGTTTATTAATACATTAGTATCGTTTAAAAAGAGTACCAATCCAGCTTGATGAATGTTAAGTTGAAGATCATTCAGATACAAAAGCAATAGCAGGGATCCAAAATGGGACCCTGTGAGATTACGTTCGTGATTTCCCTGCAGTCACTAACATTTTGTCTCCTTCCGATATTGTTTGAAGCACTCAGCGTAACTTTTTGGATTCTGCTGAGTCTAATTCAAACCAGTTGTTTGTAAAGCCATAAATTCTAGAAAGATAAAGTTTTTCTAAGATAGTAACAAAATCTAGATAATAATACGCCTGGGAAAGGTCACAACAAATACCAGACGGCCATATTTTATAATTTAAGGCTGTAATATTTGGTGAATGAATGTACAGATAGCAGTCTCACTCGAACAGTTCCTCCGGAATTCTAATTGTAATGTGCTACGTTATGTGTTTCTACTTAAATGCCAGACTACTCTTGAGCACTTTATTTTTTGGAATATTTTGCAAAAATATTTCAATAATTAAGCGGGAGGATAGTTATTTTAATCTTTCTTGTCACCTTCTTGCAAAGAGGTTTAACAATGGCAGCCTCTTCATCTCAGAGTAGCACATAACCCAAGATTATCTATTGTTTGTTGGATACGTTCCAGTCTCTGTACTACTTTACAGTTTTTGCCATCTGTAGTTCTTTGTGGTGCTGTGGAAGTTACCCTCTGGTGTATTAACACATGTTTGATCGTCCCTTTCGCCGTTCCAGTAAACGTTTTCGACATATTCCTTTCCTCGTCGATTCTACGGAGAAACTCTTCATCTTATCAGTTCAGTTAATTTCCAACATCTTTCTACAGCGGAACATCTCAGTCATTGAAAATCTCTTCTTTTTCGGTTTTCCTCGAGTCCATGCTTCACATCCATACTACGCTGTGCTCGAGCATACAGCCTCGGGAACTTCTTCCTCAAATTAAGACCTGTAAACTACTTCTACGCTCGTCAGGCGTTATTTTGCTTCCAAGGTAGCAGCATTCTATCTCTTCGATTGATTCGTGGTCTCCAGTTTTGTTGTTCAGATTACTGCTAATGTTATTTCTGACACTTTCCGTTACTTACATTTTTTTTTTAATTTTCAATCCGTGTTCTCTAGTCATTAGTATGTTTATTCAATTCAGTAGGACCTGTAACTTTATCGCAAGTTCATTGAGGGTAGCAATGTCGTCAGTGAATCTTATCACTAATATATTCCTGTCATTGCTTCTTCGATGTAGCTACCCGTTGAACACAAGGGAGGAAAGACTGTCTTGCACCCTTCTTAAGGGATATAGCAGGTGACGCTCGATTTGGGAACCGATATTCATGACTTTTTCCAGTAAAATGACAAACAAATTACAGAACCGACCTTAGACATTTCTTGTATGCCCTTAAGATTGTATTATGTATTTTTAAGTAAAAAACTTGCGCCCAAAGGACACTACACGACATCTACGAAAGGCCTTTGCGGAGTGCGAGGGTGGTTGTTGGGAGTTCTGAACGCCTCAATTTTTAACCTAGAACAAAATTTCAGAAACGCCTTTGAAACTGATGATATTATCCATTCATGGATACTAAAAAATGGTTTTTAACAATATGGTGGAACGCCGAAATTTTTATTTTCATTTTTTCGACAAAACGGTCGTTATTAAAACGTGTACGGAAAATCGAAATCAAAATATATCGCAAAAATCCTATGTAATACAGTAGAAAAATCGCCGACTCACAAGTTACAAACAAGAGTAAAGATTTAACTTGTGCCTTTTAATATTGAAATTGAACAAACCTTTAATCGGCTGGCCTCGTTTTCACCGATATCGAAACACTCATTTTGGCGAAATTATATCGAGTAACTGGCTTGCGCTTACCGATCTACGCGTTTTTTGCACGATTGGGATTACTTTTCGAACCTTTTCTATCCGTACAAATACGTTTGTTTGTCATTTTCAAGCACTCACGTATTACTTCGTATAAAAAACGACCTAAATGACAAGTTAAGCAGGCAGAGGACAAGCACATGCTTTGGGACTGTTAAGTCAGAAAGTAGAATTGTGTTAGGAACAAAAATCTTGTTGAGAATAGTATTTTAGTTGGTACTAGTACCCATGAAACATGTACTGTATGGAATGAGGAGGCTCTGCACAGAACCGGAGAGGAAAGAAATACGTGGGAAACACGGACAAGGAGAAGGAACAGGATGATAGGATATCTGTTAAGGCATCGGGGAATGACTTCCGAGGTACTAGACGGAGCTGTAGAGGGCAAAACCTGTGGAAGAAGATAGAGATTGGAATACATCCAGCAGATAATTCAGGACGTAGGTTGCAAGTGCTACTCTGAGATGAAGAGGTTGGCACAGGAGAGGAATTCGTGGCGGGCCGCATCAAACCAGTCAGAAGACTGATGACTAACAAAAAAGGATCTTCTGTGATACTATCCGAAACTGTAAGGATCCCTATTTCGTCGTTACTATTATAGTCCGTCGATTGCATTGGAGCGCTCAGTTGAGCAAGACCCCCATGCAGTAAATCGTGGTTTTAACATATTATAAAGTTTATGGTACACATTATATGAATGAATCTTAAAAATGGGCTCTCTAAGGAACATTTTAAGCCAAAAAATTAAAAAAGTTTCTATCCTGGCCTACCCTCTTACGCCGAGCACTTCTGTCTTGGCCTTCCATTCTTAATTATTCTTTCTTAGATACTGCACTTCCATATTACGCGTCTTTCTCTATAACTTCTACCTACTTTTCTAAGGAGGTATCTTGATTTTCCTTAATTCTTGATTGCATTATCCACCGCAACATCAGAAGTACCTCTCTTTGAGCCTCTATCTTTCCTAAACCCAAACTAGTAAATTCTTTTCCATCCTTCTGTATATTTATTCTCGTTAGTATATAGGATGCATGAACTGTTAATCTAATTGTGCGGTAGTTCTCAAATTTATCTGCTCTAGCTGTCTACTGGACTGGTCGGAAAGTCTGTCAGTACGTCTCCAGTGTCATATACACTATGTGATCAAAAGTATCCGGACACCCCCAAAAACGTGCGTTTTTCATATTAGGTGCATTGTGCTGCCACCTACTGCCAGGTACCGCATATCAGCGACCTCAGTAGTCATTAGACATCGTGAGAGAGCAGAATGGGGCGCTCCGCGGGAAACACAGACATCCGATGTGGTCAGGTGATTGGGTGTCACTTGTGTCATACGTGTGTACACGAGATTTCCACACTGCTAAACACCACTAGGTCCACTGTTTCCGATGTGATAGTGAAGTGGAAACGTGAAGGCGCACGTACAGCACAAAAGCGTACAGGCCGACCTCGTTTGTTGACTGACAGAGACCGCCGACAGTTGAAGAGGGTCGTAATGTGTAATAGGCAGACATCTATCCAGACCACCACACAGGAACTCCAAACTGCATCAGGATCCACTGCAAGTACTATGACAGTCAGGCGGGAGGTGAGAAAACTTTGGTTTCATGGTCGAGCGGCTGCTTATAAGCAACGCATCACGCCGGTAAATGCCAAACGAAGCCTCGCTTGGTGTAAGTAGCGTAAACATTGGACGATTGAACAGTGGAAAAACGTTGTGTGGAGTGACTAATCACGGTACACAATGTGGCGATCCGATGGCAGGGTGTGGGTATGGCGAATGCCCGGTGAACGTCACCTGCCAGTGTGTGCAGTGCTAACAGTAACATTCGGAGGCGGTGGTGTTATGATGTGGTCGTGTTTTTCATGGAGGGGGCTTGCACACCTTGTTGTTTTGGGTGGCACAATCCCAGCATAGGCCTACATTGATGTTTTAAGCACCTTCTTGCTTCCCACTGTCGAAGAGCAATTTTGGGATGGCGATTGCATCTATCAACACGATCGAGCACCTGTTCATAATGCACTGCCTGTGGCGGAGTGGTTGCACGACAATAACATCCCTGTATTGGACTGGCCTGCACAGAGTCCTGACCTGAATCCTGTAGAACACTTTTGGGATGTTCTGGAAGGCCGACTTCGTGCCAGGCCTCACCGACCGACATCGATACCTCTCCTCAGTGCAGCACTCCGTGAAGAATGGGCTGCCATTCCCCCAGAAACCTTCCAGTACGTGATTGAACGTATGCCTGCGAGAGTGGAAGCTGTCATCAAGGCTGAGTGGGCCTACACCATATCGAACTCCAACATTACCGATGGAGGGCGCCACGAACTTGTAAGTCATTTTCAGCCAGGTGTACGGCTACTTTTGATCACATAGTGTATCTTATGTACTAACCTGGATATCTGTTTTGTTGCTGCTTTTCAGAATGATTTTAGGAATTCACAAGGCATATTATTTATCGTTTCTGCCTCTTTGAATTTCAACTTACCCAAAGCTCTTTCAGACATAGATACTCTGTCCCGTATACCATTTCTTCTGTCTTTCAGTAGGCATTTCCTCCCCCTCATGCATTCTACTTGCTGACAATACTTGTACGCAGATACATGCGAAAGAAAATTAAAAGATTTGTTAGATAACGACAAATCTGACTTTAGGTAACGAGTCAACGTTAACGGGCTCCGGAACGCCCTATACTTGCAATGTTAAAATAACGCTTATAAATTAGTTGAACTTTTTACAGATTATTTATTGGAATATGGGCTACAACTTAACACAGGGATTTTACAAAATTTTAGTTCAGTTATTAAAGATGATTTTTTTCAATTGTAATGAAAATTCACAACATTTTTTTGCAATTTTTTATTTGTATATTCAAAAATATACAGTTTTTTGGAAAAAGGCTGTGTTAAATTATGCAGAAGGTACTGTGTAACATTTACTGAAAGTTTGAAACAAATATGTTTGGAAGATCCTTAGAAAACATGTAATTAGTATGAGAAAATAAAAGTTTTGGGAATCGAGCGACAAAGATTGGATTAACTTTTTAGTGCATTCCAGGTCCATAGGATGGATTATTTTCATCCTCTGCAAACTCCTCCTCCAGCTTCCTCTTGTTCCTCCTCCTGTTTACTCTTGCTTGTATTTCTAGACTCTTTACAGCCCTGTCTGCAGCCCGAAGGCGTTCCTTGTCTAAAGCAGGCATCGCTCGTACCATGTTAGAACCTATCTTCATTCCCATATTTCTAAATACCTTGCACCTTACAATGTTGCCATCATTGAAAGTCGCAACAGCATCATACACACCAAAGTGAAGTGTTTCTATTCCAACAAATACAGTCTTGGGGATTCTCGACCATATAACACTATTTACACTTTCATTGGGGTTTTGAGTTTTTCCGTGAATACACTTTTTCAACAGTTCAGGTGCTGCTAAGTCTCTGAAAATAGGTTTTATCACCTCCATTATTGCATGAGGCAGACTATGCTTATGACTGTACACTTCACCAGTTAGCAAGTATTTTCTTTCCCACTTTGACTGCTATGGGCAGGTGTACTTGAGAGGTTACGTTCACTCACTTGGTTATCGTCTTTATTGTTTACAGTAATAACACATACCTTTGGCTTTCCAACATTTCTCGTTTTCTTAAAAGCCTTCAGAGGATTTCTAATAACTTTACTTTTACTCATTATTATACTTCAACAAAACAGAGACTCAAGAAACAGAATTAATTACGAATAGTTTCGAGATAACGACAGAGTAAATAAACATAAAACAATCGACAATCACACCAGCGATATATATTCAACCATCACAGGTTAGCCACAACACATACTTTATCTCACATCACTAAAATGTACCTGATGAACACGGACGTTAATAATAACACCATTTGACAGCAGTTTAACAGCGCCACAGTGGGTTACGCCCATGTAGAACACATTTCAAAAAAAATTTAAAAATAGTTGTAGTCTTCGGAATTGAATAAATTATATATCTATTAAAAGGTAATAGTCTGCAGATTCAGAAAACGCAAAAAAGTAAAAATTGAACTTTTCATGATTTTGAGCCTTTCCGGAGCCCCTTAAGGGACAAGAGAGGAACTTCTGACTTTGCGCTTGATAATTGAAGGAAGACTTAGGGAAAACTGAGACACATTTATAGGATTTCTCGACCCAGAAAAAGCGCTGTATCCTCTCTCTTCTGAATCGAAAAGCAAAAAGTAATCGACAAAGGAAGCGATAAGCCACGTGCGGAAGCAGTAAGCGAGACACGGCGCTGTTTGCAGTAATTTTCTGTGACAAACAGGTCCGTGTTGGGTTAAGCTACGAACTTATATTTACGTTTTATTCAAGTGAGGCCAGAGGGAGCTGCATCGTCCTTCGGCGTGGACGAGCCGTCACGCTTGGACCGGACCGCCGAGGTAATGGCTCGCTACTCCAGGGAAGAAAGAAAAGGAGCAACGCGACGGTTTCATTGTCTTTCCGTGGCGTAAGTGGCCCTCTGGCTCAGTCACGGCGCCTTCCAGGGCATGAATGGAACACACAACAGCTCGTCCGGGAGAGAAGGGCTCCGTTACCTGGCGGCTTTCGAGCACGCTGCACTGCCCACATTAAAAACTGCAGCAACGCGAATGCAGAAGAAACGCAACAAACATCAGATTGGTAGCAACTGCGTTACACGTACGCTTGGATGTGTAAATGATTAGCGTCTCCACACAAATTAGGCAGGAGTAATGCCTTTAGGAGGGGACGGTGATAAGTCATTGGGATTTTCTATTTAAAACTGATGTTCATGTACATTAATTCTGATATTATGACATTAAACCTTGATCTTTATATTACGAGGTGTGGCTAGAAAAAAACCGGACTAGTACTGGTGAAACACTAAAACGAATGCAATAAGGCTGAAAGTCGCGTGGCCTGTCACGTGACTCTCGCTCCGCCTACTGCTCGAGTTTCATCTGCCTCCTGTACTCAGTCTGCCCGTGGCGTCTGTTTTAAGTAGTTGACGTTTTGTCTGTGCGTCGGAAAATGTTGAGTGTACAGAAAGAACAGCGTGTTAACATCAAATTTTGTTTCAAACTAGGAAAATCTGCAAGTGAAACGTTTGTAATGTTACAACAAGTGTACGGCGATGATTGTTTATCGCGAACACAAGTGTTTGAGTGGTTTAAACGATTTAAAGATGGCCGCGAAGACACCAGTGATGACACTCGCACTGGCAGACCACTGTCAGCAAAAACTGATGCAAACATTGAAAAAATCGGTAAACTTGTTCGACAAGATCGCCGTTTAACAATCAGAGCAGTGTCTGAGTTAACAGGAGTTGACAAGGAAAGTGTTAGGCAGATTCTTAATGAAAGTTTCAACATGAACAAAGTGTGTTCAAAAATGTTTCCAAAGTGTCTCACAATTGAACAGAAGGAACGCCGAAGAATGATTTGTTCTGACATCCTGGAAAACGTTGAAAGTCATCCCACCTTCTTACAAAATGTTATTACTTGCGATGAATCGTGGTTTTTTACTTACGATCCCGAAACTAAACGCCAATCGATGCATTGGAAAACTCCTGGTTCTCCACGACAAAAAAAAGCACGAATGTCAAAATCGAAATTCAAGGCAATGATGATTGTTTTCTTTGACATCAAAGGGATTGTGCACATTGATTGGGTACCAGAGGGACAAACAGTGAATCAGCATTACTACATTAGCGTCCTGGCTACCCTACGTGAGCGAGTACGGAGAAAACGGAACGATTTGTGGAGAAAAAAGTCATGGATCCTTCACCAAGACAATGCCCCAGCTCACAGTGCGTTGTCAGTGAAGACGTTTTTGGCAAAACACAACATTCCCATCTTAGATCATCCACCCTACTCACCTGATTTGGCCCCCTGTGACTTTTTTCTTTTCCCTAAAGTCAAGTCAGCTTTGAAAGGAACTAGATTTGAGAGTGTTGAAGCAGTAAAAGAAAAAGCGACGGAAGTAATGTATGGACTTACCGAAAATGATCTGCAGCATTGCTATGAACAGTGGAAAATTCGTATGGAGCGGTGTAGAGACCGAGGAGGAGAGTACATTGAAGGAGATAACATGAAATTGTAAATAATTGTAAATAAATGTTTTTTCCAGCATCAGTCCGGTTTTTTTCTAGCCGCACCTCGTATATGTGATTGTAATTCCATAGCAAGAACCTTGGTTTTTATGTTTCTGTGCAGGTTCTTACTGAAGACGGCGCAGGAAAATAGAAAATTCACAGGAAATGCGCGTCAAGGGGTCCATTAGGGACACGGCTGCTGTGTGCATACCGGGTGGAGTCATTCCAGACGTCGATACGGTTCTTCCGGATGCCATGCATAGGGTGCAGCCAGATGCAGGTGGTGGCTCAATTCGGTACCAATGATGTGTGTCACTTTGGATCAGAACAGATTCTCTCAAGCGGCTGACAGAAGTTCTAAGCTGCCAGTCTTGTTCCGATATGAAAGCAGAGCCCACCATCTGCAGCATAGTCAACGGCACCGGTTGCCGACCTCTGGTACAGAGCCGAGTGCACGGTCTGCATCAGAGTCTCAGCCGGCCGGTGTGGCCGAGCAGTTCTAGGCGCTTCAGTCTAGAACCGCGTGACCGCTACGGTCGCACATTCGAATCCTGCCTCGAGCATAGATGTGCGTGATGTCCTTAGGTTAGTTAGGTTTACGTAGTTCTAACTTCTAGGGGACTGATGACCTCAGATGTTAAGTCCCATAGTGCTCAGAGCCATTTTTCAGAAGCTCAGACGTTTCTGAGATCGTGTACGCTGCAGATTCCTCGACTTGCGCCATAGGGTGGTTAGGTTTAAGGTTCCGTTGAATAGGTCAGAAGTCCACTACACGCAGGAGGCGGCTACACGGGTAGCAGGAACTGTGTGGCGTGGACTGGGCACTTTTATAGCTTAGAGGGTCTCGAGGGTATACAAAAAGCCTTCAGCCTTAAAGGGTGAAGGCCGAACACAGGAGGAACGTAGTTAAAGGAACCATAGGTATGTTGTTGTTGTTGTGCTCTTCAGTCCTGAGACTGGTTTGATGCAGCTCTCCATGCTACTCTATCCTGTGCAAGCTTCTTCATCTCCCAGTACCTACTGCAGTCTACATCCTTCTGATTCTGCTTAGTGTATTCATCTCTTGGTCTCCCTCTACGATTTTTACCCTCCACGCTGCCCTCCAATACTAAATTGGTGATCCCTTGATGCCGCAGAACATGTCCTACTAACCGGTCCCTTCTTCTAGTCAAGTTGTGCCACAAACTCCTCCCCAATCCTATTCAGTACCTCCTCATTAGTTATGTGATCTACCCATCTAATCTTCAGCATTCTTCTGCAGCACCACATTTCGAAAGCTTCTATTCTCTTTTTGTCCAAACTATTTATCGTCCACGTTGCAGTTCCATACATTGCTACACTCCACACAAATACTTTCAGAAACGACTTCCTGACGTTTAAATCTATACTCTATGTTAACAAATGTTTCTTCTTCAGAAACGATTTCCTTGCCATTGTCAGCCTACATTTTATATCCTCTCTACTTCGACCATCGTCAGTTATTTTGATCCCCAAATAGCAAAACTCCTTTACTACTTTAAGTGCCTCATTTCCTAATCTAATTCCCTCAGCATCACCCGACTTAATTCGACTACATTCCATTATCCTCGTTTTGCTTTAGTTGATGTTCATCTTATACCCTTCTTTCAAGACACTGTCCATTCCGTTCAACTGCTCTTCCAAGTCCTTTGCTGTCTCTGACAGGATTACAATGTCATCGGCGAACCTCAAAGTTTTTATTTCTTCTCCATGGATTTTAATGCCTACTCCGAATTTTTCTTTTGTTTCCTTTTTGCTTGCTCAATATACAGATTGAATAACATGGGGGATAGGCTACAACCTTGTCTCACTCCCTTCCCAACCACTGCTTCCCTTTCATGCCCCTCGACTCTTATAACTGCCATCTGGTTTCTGTACAAATTGTAAATAGCCTTTCGCTCCCTGTATTTTACCCTTGCCACCTTCAGAATTTGAAAGAGAGTACTCCAGTCAACATTGTCAAAAGCTTTCTCTGAGTCTACAAATGTTAGAAACGTAGGTTTGCCTTTTCTTAATCTAGCTTCTAAAATAAGTCGTAGGGTCCGTATCGCCTCACGTGTTCCCATATTTCTACGGAATCCGAACTGATCTTCCCTGAGGTTGGCCTCCACAAGTTTTTCCATTCGTCTGTAAAGAATTCGCGTTAGTATTTTGCAGCTGTGACTTATTAAACTGATAGTTCGGTAATTTTCACATCTGTCAAAACCTGCTTTCTTTGGGATTGGAATTATTATATTCTTCTTGAAGTCTGAGGGTATTTCGCCTCTCTCATACATTTTGCTCACCAGATGGTAGAGTTTTGTCAGGACTGGCTCTCCGAAGGCTCTGGCAGTTCTAATGGAATGTTGTCTACTCCGGGGGCCTTGTTTCGACTCAGGTCTTTCAGTGCTCTGTCAAACTCTTCACGCAGCATCGTATCTCCCATTTCATCTTCATCTACATCCTCTTCCATTTCCATAATATTGTCCTCAAGAACATCGCCCCTGTATAGACCCTCTATATACTCCTTCCACCTTTCTGCTTTCCCTTGTTTGCTTAGAACTGGGTTTCCATCTGAGCTCTTGATATTCATGCAAGTGGTTCTCTTTTCTCCATCGGTCTCTTTAATTTTCCTGTAGGCAGTATCTATCCTACCCCAAGTGAGATAAGACTCTACATCCTTACATTTGTCCTCCAGCCATGCCTGCTTAACCATTTTGCACTTCCTGGCGATCTCATTTTTGAGACGTTTGTATTCCTTTTTGCCTGCTTCATTTACTGCGTTTTTATGTTTTCTCCTTTCATCAATTAAATTCAATATTTCTTCTGTTACCCAAGGATTTCTACTAGTCCTCGTCTTTTTACCTACTTGATCCTCTGCTGCCTTCACTACTTCACCTCTCAGAGCTACCCATTCTTCTTCTTCTGTATTTCTTTCCTCCATTCTTGTCAATTGTTCCCTTATGCTCTCCCTGAAACTCTGTACAACCTTGGGTACAGTCAGTTCATCCAGGTCCCATCTTCGTAAATTCCCACCAGTTTCTTCAGTTTTAATCTAGAGTTCATAACCAACAGATTGTGGTCAGTGTCCACATCTGCCCCTGGAAATGTCTTACAGTTTGAAACCTGGTTCCTAAATCTCTGTCTTACCATTATATAATCTATCTGAAACCTGTCAGTATCTCCAGGCTTCTTCCATGTATACAACCTTCTTTTATGATTCTTGAACCAAGTGTTAGCTATGATTAAGTTGTGCTCTGTGCAAAATTCCACCAGGCGGCTTCGTCTTTCATTTCTTACCCCCATTCCATATTCACCTACTACGTTTCCTTCTCTTCCTTTTCCTACTATCGAATTCCAGTCACCCAGGACTATTAAATTTTCGTCTCCCTTCACTATCTGAATAATTTCTTTTATCTTAATCTAAAGGCCGTAAATTCAATTAAATACCTAGGAATTGCAGTTACGAACAATTTAAACTGGAAAGAACACATAGAAAATGTTGTGGGGAAGACCAAAGACTGCGTTTTATTGGGAGGGCACTTAGAAAATGTAACAGATCTACTAAGGAGACTGCCTACACTACGCTTGTCCGTCCTCTTTTAGAATACTGCTGCGCCGTCTGGGATCCTTACCAGATAAGATTAACGGAGTACATCATGGAAGTTCAAAGAAGAGCAGCACGTTTTGTATTATGGCGAAATAGCGGAGAGAGTGTCACGGACATGATACAGGATTTGGGATGGACACCATTAAAACAAAGGCGGAATCTTCTCACGAAATTTCAGTGACCAACCTTCTGCTCGCAATGCAAAAATACTTGTTGGCCCCGACCTGTATAGGGAGAAATGATCATCATAATAAAATAAGGGAAATTAAAGCTCACCCGGAAAGATTTAGGTCTTCATTTTTTTCCACGCGCTGTTCAGTAGTGGAATGGTAGAAAATTATTGTGAAGGTAGTTTGATAAACCCTCTGCCAGGCACTTAAGTGTGATTTGCAGAGTATCCATGTAGATGTGGATGGTGAAAGAGCGTCCTGCAGTGATCAAGTGTCTTTTTTTTTGTAAAGGGAACACGTCCAAAAAACCTGACGTTATTTTTGGTACAATGGGTGGTAGCTACCCTTACTACACCAGTATCAAGAATAGGGTTCCAGCAGTTAAAACAGGGCATTTTAGCACTGAAGATGAAGAACGTAATGGAAGGCCAACTCAAGTCACAGTTCCGGAAACCGTGGATGCAATGCATTCCGTGATCCTGAATGAACGGAATGTAACTGGTAAGAAGTAGAGACCATGGGCATATCGTCAGTGTACGAACTTGATGATTGAGGACCATGTGACGTCCATGCAGGACGTCCGTGGCACATATGATCAGCGCACAAGAGTAGAGGCAAGTCGTTTGCTCAGCTTCTCAGGGTCATACAGCCACGACACATACTCTGAATCAGGAAACTGCCGACTGTCGGCATGCCGAACATTGTCGTAGCTTGCCTTGATGCGACAGCGGCGCATCCAAAAAATGGTTCAAATTGCTCTGAGCACTGTGGGACTTAACGTCTGAGGTAATCAGTCCCCTAGAACTTAGAACTACTTAAACCTACCTAACCTAAGGACACCACATACATCCATGCCCGAGGCAGGATTCGAACCTGCGACCGTAGCAGCAGCGCAGTTCCGGACTGAAGCGCCTAGAACCGCTCGGCCACAGCGGCGGGCGCGGCGCATCCAGTGACAAATACTGCACACGGAAGTGACATAAATCCATTTCAGGCGAATCAGGGTCTGTGTATGGTCATGTGCGTGGAGGCTCCAAGGTGATGGATCGGTCCGAGGTTGCATTCGTCGTCGTCGTAAGGAAACAGAACCTGGTGCGGTGGTACGGTGTGCCGTTGAAGGCACAACACGATCACCTCTGATTTCATAATCGGTGATTTCGATAGCAGTGGTTACATTCCTAACGTGTTAAAGCCAGTAGTGGCTGGACCCCATCTTCAGTAAGACAACGCAAGATCGACTGTTCACTGTGCTGCCTTGGCCTACCTCGATAAAGCGGGTGTTCAGTTACTGGCTCGACCAGCAAGTTATCCAGATTTCTCACACACTGAAAACATTTGCTCATGGATTACCTAGAGACCGGCATCGCCAGTCACTACGATCGGTGAACTCGGGCATGGCACTGAAGCAGCACTGAATGACATACCTGTATTCATCTCCCAACCTCCCAACCTCGATGCCCACGTGAGTTAGTGCCGTTGCTCCTGCCAGAAGGGGCAGCTCCGTGTACATCCCTAAATTTACTACGTATTTAACCACGTATTCTTCATCCGCATTGTACATACATGCATAAATCCTTGTTCCATATATCATGAATACGACATTTCGTAATGTTGTGCAACGTGTCACTTTAACATAAGTTTTCTTTACACAAATTAATTAATTAATTATTTTAGAGTTACTACTTCATAACTAAGAAGTCATCTATTGAGTAAAAGGAGTTGTCATTCAGAAATTCTTTTAATTTGCTTTTAAATATTGCTTGGCTATCTGTCACACTTTTAGTACTATTTGGCAAATGACCAAAGATTTTTGTCGCAATATAGTTCACCTCTTTCTCTGCCAAAGTGAGATTTAATCCAGAATAGTGAATATCATCCTTTCTTCTATGCACTTCGCTGCTATTTTTGAATTGGGATGGGTTATTAATGACAAATTTCATAAGTGAATATATGTATTGCGAAGGTACTGTGAATATCCCGAGTTCCTTAAATAAATGTCTGCAAGGTGATCTTGGGTGGGCTCCAGCTATTATTCTGATTACAAGCTTTTGTACAATGAATACTTTCTCTCTTAATGTCGAATTGCCCCAAAATATGATGCCATATGAAACCAGTGAATGAAAATAGCCATAGTAGGCTAATTTACTGCTATGTTTATCACCAAAATTTGCAATAACCCTAATAGCATAAGTAGCTGAACATAATATATACAATAAGAGAAATCTCGTTATTTGATATCCATCCTGGTGCTGGAATTTTAATGGATTGCTTGTAAAACTATGGTAGATTACTGTAGACTATCGCAAGTAAGCGTAGACTACGATAGTTTACCTAGTGGCTTTAATGGGCTACGATCGTAATCGCGTTACCTGTACGTTATATATATTGTATATCTATCAGGCACTACCTCGTTTCAACCGCTCTGTTTGCATATGAGATCAACGTCTTACTAGATTCCCCTAGGAACCGGAAGTGGTGAATAGTCCAGAAACTGAGTGAGGATTCATAAAGGGCCACATAATCTGTGGAACATATTTGTTCTACATAGTTCTGTACTTAAAAACAAACACTATTTATAGCAAAAGTGAAATTGTGGATATTTAATTCAAGTTCCTGTGAAACAGACGGGTGTTAACTTTTGCGTTTATCAATAGTAACAGGAAAATCTTGCCTTTGATCATGATGATGAACATCCTATTGAGTACAAAACAACAACAGCAATTCTATATATATTTTTTATGTTTGTGCATATAAATTCAATTTTTATCAAAAGTAATTGCGATCAACTAATTTTTACTAGTTATAAAATGCAACTTGTACTCTGTAACAATATACTCGTAAAATACACGATGGCATAACACTGAAGGATGTGCGCTCCTAATTATGTGCGAGCCAAACAACCAACCAAACAAAAAGACAAAGAGAAATCTCTGGCTGCCAGTTTCTGTCTTACACATTCATTTATGTTTCGTTCCCTACCAATGCTACCAATACTACCAATAATTCTACCATTTACTATGTCATTTATGCAGTGTATCAAAACTACCGAACTATAGTTTTGGTAGAGCTCAACTCTAGCTGTTGTGCACCTCCTTTTCATCACATCTGGATCAACTGTTTTTACAATTCTGTACAGCAAATGGCATAACACCATTGATAAATATAGACTATGAACGGAAGTCTGTTGCTAAGGTAGAATACTCAAACTTTCTGGCTGTGTGCACTGATGAGAAATTGAATTGGAAGAAACCCATCGATGATCTGATGAAACGGTTAGGTTCAGCTATTTATGCTATTAGGGTTATTGCAAATTTTGGTGATAAACACATTAGTAAATCAGCCTACTATGCCTATTTTCATTCACTGCTTTCATATGGCATCATATTTTGGGGCAATTCGTCATTAAGAGAGAAAGTATTTATTGCACAAAAGCGTGTAATCAGAATAATAGCTGGACCCCACCCAAGATCACCTTGCAGACATTTATTTAAGGAACTCACAATACCTTCGCAATACATATATTCACTTATGAAATTTGTCATTAATAACCCATCCCAATTCAAAAATAACAGCGAAGTTCATAGCTGCAACACTAGAAGAAACTATGATATTCACTATTCTGGATTAAACCTCACTTTTGCACAGAAAGGGGTGAATTATGCTGCCACAAAAGTCTTTGGTCATTTGCCAAATAGTATTAAAAGTCTGACAGATAGCCAACCATCATTTAAAAGCAAATTAAAAGAATTTCTGATGACAATTCCTTCTACTCATTAGATGAATTCTTAGATATGAAATAGTAACTGTTAAAAAATTAATTAATCAATTAATTAATTTGTGTAAAGAAAACTTATGTTAGAGTGACACGTTCCACATCATTACGAAATGTCGTATTCATGATCTATGGAACAAGGATTAATGTATGTATGTATGTATGTATGTATGTATGTATCAACTGTTTATCTCATTTTATCTGGTCCCCAATTCTCTAAAGATTTCATGATGTTTATTGATGGACCGAAAACAAGATACAAACACAATCCATAACCAGAGTCCTAATTAAAAAATAACGAGCCATAACTCACGAATTACGCCAAATCTGCAGCACCCAGCACAGTTGTAGAATCCAATCGAGGTGACCAACAGCCAATACAGTCGGGACAACAGTGACCAGGAGTTGCCTCGCGTCACCTTCTAAGCACTTCCCAAGGAGACTCAATTATGAGCATTAATGTGCATTAAGGTGATGGAGGTTAAAGCGCTGTCACATAGTCCACCCACTACCCACATATGTTATGTTTTGTCCGGTACATCGCTGGTTATACACACAACAAATACTAAGTATCTCAAGAAAATGTCTTCTCCAAGTAGTAGAATGTACTTGTAGTAGTCTAGAAATTGTTTCATTACTTGCTTAGAAACAGATAAATCAGTTAATTGAGAGCACGACACAGCAGTGTGTGTGTGTGTGTGTATAGTGAGTGAAGTGTTATGAAACAATGTGTGTATAGTGTGTGCAATGACTGATAGTGAGATATGTGTGGCATTACATTATTTAATAAACTACTTGTAAAAAAGAACTATTGTGTACCAGGAGTAAACCTAATGATTCTCTCTAACTACTAGTATGTAAATATATGTGTGTACGAATTGGCTTATTCTAAATTGGTCTAAACTTGTAAATAGTTTGACATGTCCTATATCCTTGTAAAAAGAGATCCACAGATGAATAAAGCTACTACTACTACTACTGCTACTACAGTAACTACATAATGGTTACTATAGTGAGGACACAGTATTATTATTATTATTATTACTATCAGTGGCTTTGGTCAGACACAAAGCATTAACAGCCGGAAGTCTTCCAGTTTCTGTCAGTTCAGAAGTAAGGAATCCAGCAATCATGTGATTTACGAACACTGAGTATGGAGCACACTTTTTAACTTGGTTGATTCCATGCGCGCGCTAACTAAATTTCATTCATCGTTCATCACTTTAAAAATAAAGGCGTCCCAACAAAAGTCTTTCATTCTAGTTAGGTGCCAGATTTGATGATAACGTGGAGGACGGAGTGGCAACAAACAGCAAGAGGGGAAGGAGTGGGGGGTACTAGCTAATGTCTACTTGTACTCAGGAGGGATAAGGGCCTACGAATGGTTGGAAACGACTGCCATAGAATATTTGAACGATTCTTTTATGGAAATGAAGTGGTACGCGTCAGTTTACGGGGAACATATACATGAACGGTATTAAGGGGATGTTTACTATCCTTTGGTTAAAAAAAATCGATTATTTTAAAAATTGCATTTTTGGATCCATAAAAGTGTTTAGAGTCCACTCATGAAACGGTTTTTCCGAATACGGAACGGAAATGTTTGTTATTCGCGGTTGAACAAAAAATTGCGCCTGCCTGAAATCGGCCTTTTTCACACACCAGTTTTTTCTTTCGGAGGACGAGTTATTGTACCGGTGCTTGAAACATAGAAAATTCAAATGAAAGTTTGAACGCGTGTATTTGGAAGTTAGCCCCCAAGCATTTGCATTCTGGTGCGAAGACTGTGGAGATTGCGATTTTCCTGGCAGTGAGCAGCTTCAACGAAGGGTATTCAGCAATTCTGAAGACCATGACAACGATGGACGTCACCCTGGGACTCTATTCGACGCAGTTCGCCAAGCATTCGGACGACCACCGGATTCAAGCAGCCGAAAACCGCTGGTCACCGGCCGTACGAGCGGCTCTGGAGCAGCGCAGGATGGCGCAGATCGAGCAGAACTCCCTCTATGAGGAAGAGGAAGGACTAGTTTATGGATCCGGAATAGCAGATTGAACGTAAGTTGCATAATATTGCATTTATATGTGTCAAAACTTCAAACGCGTTTTTCTCGAAATGACTTTTTTTTATCGCGCGGTATGGTAACTTCAAATCTACTGAACTGATTGGCATGGTTCTTTGTTTCCGACGAAGCTAACTAAATTGTATAGGAGTTGTACCAGTTTTATTCCGATCTATCGACTATAAATATCGATGAAAAAAGCCCTTTTTTCAAATGGCCGTCATTTTGTTTCCTATGGTCCAAATAACTTAAGCGAGGTACAACTCCTAAAGAATCTTATATACTTCGCTAAAGTCAACTCAGTTTTGATTTCAGACGAGCCGGCTGACCTGTGATATACCGCGCGTGGAGGTCTATATCGAAATTTAGTTTCGTTGCGACGGCACTTCCGCCTTTGCTCTTCGACATTTCCGGTCTAAAAAATTCCAGTTTGTAGAGGAAATATCAATAAACATTTTGACCAAATTTGACATTGATATCTATAATACATCGCGAGAAAAAAATTCTGAAAGAACATGCTTTTTTCGGGCCAAAGATAGTAAACCTCCCCTTAATATCAATGAACATATTAATTTTTAGTCCTACTTTTGCAGTTACACTTAAAAACTAGATTTTTTTCTTTCTGGCAAGCCGTGGCAGTCACTCTGTCGAGGAGTACTATGTCGCTTTGTTCTTAGAATGTTGTACATGGCTGCGGCTGGTACGCCATTACTATAGACGTGTTGGACAGTCCATTTACCCTTACAAATCGGACAACGTCACAGTATGGTCGTGGGGGCGTTCAGCCGCGATGGCTCCTTTCTGTGAAGTTCCCACGTCGATCCAGTTCACTGTGCTGATTCCACACACACCACTCCAGTGGCATGACTCAGCTTTGACGTGGAGGCTCACATGATCGCTTGGAACCAGTTCTAATCCATCCACAGCGCCGTAAACCGACCGGTTGGCTGTTTTAGGGATGGGGTGACTAATATATTGCCCGGTCAGCTTGTCTTCCTCGAACTGAGAGGCTCCATACAGGTTACCAACGTACCAGAGTCCACAACAGGAGTACCATGCGGGCCGTGGGAGAATCATTAAAGTATCACGTTCGATTACAGTTGTCACTATTGAAACGTCCCCTTAGAAAAATTATGAATTACTGTGGTGGTAAACTTCTACGTTATTTTATACAGAAACAGCTGAGTAAAACGAACGTACTCAGACATTTCTCTCTCCACTTATTCTGATCATCACTAAAGTGACACACAATATTTTTAGCACAACGCAATCTGACTTTCAATAATTCTCTACAAAAGAATGGCCCTGACTAACAATAACGTATACCTTTCATGAATCACTTACCTCAAAAATCTTCGTTACTCGCACTACTGCAATACAGCGAGCGCCAATACTGCCAGCTAAATAAAAGATTCTAACTACGGAAGGCACTAACTACTGATAGGCATAGTTAGCAAATGAAAGATTTTGATACAGAACAAACAATGTATTTACGTTAATAATGTTCAAAAGTCGTCATATATATATCTATCAATTCATGACATCCATCTTTACAAATTTCCTTTTTCTGGCGGACACACGTCCAGATCGTCCACTTATAGCAACCTGTCAAAGCTATGGCATCTCTCTCTCTCCCCACATCCGCCACTGCTGGCGGCTCACCTCCAACTGCGCAACGCTACGCGCTGTTCTACGTGGCGCTACCAACATAAAAACTTAAACAGCCCACTTGTGCTATGGATGTGTTCAAGTGCGGTGCCAGCATGGAGAATTTTGAAAACTATAGGTATGCCCACCACTTCGAAAGGCAGCGTCGTCTCAGTATCATTGCCACAGGCAATTCTCGGTTCAATTCTCTGTCAGGAGACGAATTTTACTGTATTTACATATGTGTAGATTATACATGGTGTTAGGGATATACACTCCTGGAAATTGAAATAAGAACACCGTGAATTCATTGTCCCAGGAAGGGGAAACTTTATTGACACATTCCTGGGGTCAGATACATCACATGATCACACTGACAGAACCACAGGCACATAGACACAGGCAACAGAGCATGCACAATGTCGGCACTAGTACAGTGTATATCCACCTTTCGCAGCAATGCAGGCTGCTATTCTCCCATGGAGACGATCGTAGAGATGCTGGATGTAGTCCTGTGGAACGGCTTGCCATGCCATTTCCACCTGGCGCCTCAGTTGGACCAGCGTTCGTGCTGGACGTGCAGACCGCGTGAGACGACGCTTCATCCAGTCCCAAACATGCTCAATGGGGGACAGATCCGGAGATCTTGCTGGCCAGGGTAGTTGACTTACACCTTCTAGAGCACGTTGGGTGGCACGGGATACATGCGGACGTGCATTGTCCTGTTGGAACAGCAAGTTCCCTTGCCGGTATAGGAATGGTAGAACGATGGGTTCGATGACGGTTTGGATGTACCGTGCACTATTCAGTGTCCCCTCGACGATCACCAGTGGTGTACGGCCAGTGTAGGAGATCGCTCCCCACACCATGATGCCGGGTGTTGGCCCTGTGTGCCTCGGTCGTATGCAGTCCTGATTGTGGCGCTCACCTGCACGGCGCCAAACACGCATACGACCATCATTGGCACCAAGGCAGATGCGACTCTCATCGCTGAAGACGACACGTCTCCATTCGTCCCTCCATTCACGCCTGTCGCGACACCACTGGAGGCGGGCTGCACGATGTTGGGGCGTGAGCGGAAGACGGCCTAACGGTGTGCGGGACCGTAGCCCAGCTTCATGGAGACGGTTGCGAATGGTCCTCGCCGATACCCCAGGAGCAACAGTGTCCCTAATTTGCTGGGAAGTGGCGGTGCGGTCCCCTACGGCACTGCGTAGGATCCTACGGTCTTGGCGTGCATCCGTGCGTCGCTGCGGTCCGGTCCCAGGTCGACGGGCACGTGCACCTTCCGCCGACCACTGGCGACAACATCGATGTACTGTGGAGACCTCACGCCCCACGTGTTGAGCAATTCGGCGGTACGTCCACCCGGCCTCCCGCATGCCCGCTATACGCCCTCGCTCAAAGTCCGTCAACTGCACATACGGTTCACGTCCACGCTGTCGCGGCATGCTACCAGTGTTAAAGACTGCGATGGAGCTCCGTATGCCACGGCAAACTGGCTGACACTGACGGCGGCGGTGCACAAATGCTGCGCAGCTAGCGCCATTCGACGGCCAACACCGCGGTTCCTGGTGTGTCCGCTGTGCCGTGCGTGTGATCATTGCTTGTACAGCCCTCTCGCAGTGTCCGGAGCAAGTATGGTGGGTCTGACACACCGGTGTCAATGTGTTCTTTTTTCCATTTCCAGGAGTGTAACTGCAGATATTGTGATCATTGGTAGCTTAGTAAGTACTAGCTTCAGTGTGTTAGTTGTTTGTTCTCTGTGGGCAGTCTTCCTGCAAAGGCATAATATAATTTACTACCTGATGTTTTATGCACAATCATAACTGCGCAACTAATTGGACTACACTTGTCAGTACAGACTAACCGTTTAGATCCACATGTCCACATTTCAACACATGACCTGCTGCCCACGGGAAAACAAGCATTAATGGCTTGCTCTTGCCACATGTAGTGGGATCCACTAACCAACCTGCAAACATTCTACTCCTAATAGTCATAATTATTTGTCTCCAAACAAAGTAATTACCGATGTTATATTTTTCAGTGCACTCTCTTCTGTCACCGATAAAAATATCTGGACTCATACCTCTAACGCACTCCATACGATATTGTTGTATGTAATTCTGGACCTTCTTGTCAGACAGATTGCATTCAGTTGATTGCCACAACGTCCTGAAGAAATGAGCAGACAGCTCCATTTCTTCTCCATCAAGATATAGGCGCTAGCAAATAACCAGTCCTGCAATAAAAGAAAAAAAATTCAGGATGTGTACATATTTACAGATTCCGCGAAGAATTAAATGGGCTTAGCTTAGGAAGTTCGTAATTCACAAGTAACGGAACGTAGTACAGAAAACGAATGATTAACATACTTGTCAATAGGTAGGGATGAACTGTGTATTAAATCAGAAAGTTCTATAAAGAGCATAAGGACATCTTATTTATTCATTAACAGTTTTTTATTAAGACATAATGACAGTAAAATCACGGTAATCGTCACGTGCTGTTTCATCTTGCTTTACGCAACCCTTATTTGTTATTCACTGGTTTTAGAGAATGGTGAAGGAAACTTGGGAGGGGGCAACACAGAATTTTTTATATAGTTATTATTATTAAATGAATCATGTTACTTAGAAACTTCGGAAACAAGGCCTTGGTTTTAAGAATCCCTTTTAAGATACTCCTCAATGGAAAGAAAGTTAGCAGATGAAGCTCTTTAATATACATTTAAATTCAACTGTACTAGGTAGAGTATATTTGATGAGACGTGACAGGGTGCTCAATGCTTGTGTCTCCTTGCATCGAATTTGCTTCCGTATTTATGTTAAACCGTTCAAGTTTCTGAAGCGATTGGTTATGGTTTTAGTATTGTATCGATGTTTCGATTATATTTTGAGAATGAGGAAATATTGCCAGCGACAGTGGATATTAATGCATGCTGTATTGTAGAACTGTTTTCAAATGTCCCTGTAGCGGCAAACTTTGTCTTACACACATAACAGGATACAAATAAGGTCTTTGGAAAAGTTATGAATTGGTTTTCTGGGTAGAGCATACTAAGTTTTTGGGTGTACGTATAGATGAGAATCTTAATTGGAAAGTTCATATTTTGGATCTTCTAAAGCGACTAGGTTCAGCAACTTTTGCTGTCAGAATAATTGCCAATTTTGAGGATGTAGAAATTAGTAAGCTAACACTTTGCATACTTCCACTCTCTGATATCATATGGAATAATATTCTAGGGCAACTCAACACTTAGGCAGCAGGTATTCACTGCTCAAAATAAAGTAGTTAGAATAATATGTGGGGTTCATAGTCGCACATCTTGTAGGCATCTGTTTAAAAGGTTAGGAATTCTTACAACTGCTTCACAGTAAATTTATTCTGTAATGAAATTTTTTCTCAACAACATGGACCAGATTAAAATCAACAGCGACATTCATGATTACAATACCAGAAAAATGAAAGACCTACACTATCCTAGCTTTGGCACAGAAAGGGGTAAAATATGCTGCTATAAAACTTTTTGATAAATTACCAGATGAAATAAAATGTCTGACAGACAGCAGTAATAGTATCAAAAACAAATTGAAATGATACCTCCTTGACAACTCGTCCTATACCATAGATGAATTCTTGAATATGAGTAAATAAATCTGTAGATATAATATATGCATTTTCTGCCATTTAAGGGAATGGGATGGATAATAGAAATATTGAGGTATAACACTATAATGAAACAAAAAGAAAAAGAAAACAGAAACATGTTTCCTGTGCGTATTTCTTGTGCATTTGACACGTTCCACATCGTAACGGTTTTCCGTGCTATTAATCAATGGAACACGTAACTAACTAACTAACTAACTACGAACAACTACAATACAGAGTCCGCCAGAAAAACGTATGCACTCTTCGTCAGGACCTATCGAGATATCGATATTGCCGTTCGATTTGAGTTGCGAGTGTGTTGTAGTATTGTCTTTGGCTCAAGCGATGTTAGTACTTTCATCTCGGTATTGGAAAAACAAGATGGCTGGAGCACTCTTGACATTCGAGCAATGAAAATTTATTGCGAAGTGGTTTTTCAAGTGTGATAACGCCGTTGAAGTGCCACGTCAGTGGAGGCGGGGGTTTGAAACATAACCGCCAATCCGCCTAACAATTAAACGCGTCATTGACAAGTTTGAATTGCATGGAACGATTTGTGATATTCACAAAGGAAGATCAGGAAGACAGCGTATAGCTACAAGTCCCGCTTCATCGGCTCTCGTGTTGGAAACGTTCACTAATTCTCCACAGAAGTCTGCTTCGCAATGTGCGCGTGAAGTGGGGGTTAGCAGTACAAGTGTACGAAGAATTCTGACAACTGCGAAGTGGAAAGTTTACATTCCACGATTACTGCACGTGATGAATCACGACTATGCTGATGGCCGAGTGAAATTTTGCGAATGGTATCAGCAAATCGTTACTGATGACGAACAATTTGAGAAGGAGGTAGTGTGGAGTGGCGAGGCACAAACTTAATGGAACCGTGAATCGGCATAACAGTGTGTACTGAGCACCGAAAAATTCGCATGTTTACGTGGATAAAGTAGTCAATATACCAGGGATTCATGTGTGGTGTGGACTATCATCTAGGACAGGGCTTCACAACATACGTGCTCGCGGAGCAAGCTGTGAGCAGCAAGGCGCGAGCACGGAGCAGCGCGAGCACGCTACCCCCTCTACCGGACCAGAGCAGAGAGTGGGGAGAGTCACGTGGGGCACACAACAGCTGCCGCCAGTCAATGTAAATCCACGGCCACCTGCAGGGATATCACTCACGAATTATTACTGCGACAAATGAAATAAATAAAGGAGAATCTACAAGTGCCACATAATTATTAGCTTAGTGTATGCCTCTACCTTCTGTAGATACTGAAACTAAAGAATTCCACGACAATCCTATATTTTTAACACTTTCTTCAACACTACTTAAAATATCACCTCCGGTTGTAGTGTTCTTCATGGCTACTACATCGAGGAGCTCCTCCCTCACCTGAAGATCTCTATTAACACCTCTAATAAATATGGCAAGCTGCGCTGTTCCAGTGATATCAACACTTTCGTCCAGAGCTAGAGAATACGCCATAAAATCTTTACAGATATTTGCAAGCTGGCTCTGGACGTTGTCTGCCATGTCCTGTATGCGACGCATAATGGTCATGTTAGATAATGGCACAATCAGAAACTGTTCAACTTGAGATGGAGACAAATGCTCCGCTGCAACTACCAAACATTCCTTTATTAAATCGCCATCAGTTAAGGGGCGCAGGGATTTTGCTAAAAGCAAAGCAATTTTGTAACCCACTCTGAGAGCTGCCTCAGTTGATTTTTCTTCGTCGTCCAGATCTTCTTCAGATAGCTTCCTTTTAAGTTTAATAACTTCCTGTGCACGATCTGGTCAATCACATTTTCCAGGTCCGTAGTCTTTCGCATGGTACGACATATAATGTCGCTGCAAATTAAATTTCGTAAAAGAATCCAGCGTTTTGTGACATACTAAACATTTTGCAACACCATCTTTTCCTGTAAACAGATACAATTCCCCCCAATGGGGGTTGAACTGCGAAAGCATGGTTGGGGTTACACAAGGGCGACTTCACATGATTCTTAACCAGCGAAGTGACTGTTAAGAGCTGATCGTAGTACTTTAAACGTTACACAGCCGGCGCGAATTCAATAGGCACGCTGCGGCCCTATTCAAACGTGCGCGTGCATTTCCCCTCCCTCCCCTCCCTCCCTACTCCGCGACCTTGCAGCTGCTCGCGAGCACGTGCCTGAGCACACGCGAGTACTCGCGCTCAAAACCGGCCTGTTGTTAAGCCCTGATCTAGGAGCTCACTAAGAAACTTTTTCTTTGATGCTACTTTCACTGGAGAAGTGTACCTGGAAATGTTACGCGCATACATTTTTCCAGGCATACGTGCGCTTTATTGAGCTGATGACGAGGTCTTCTAGTAACAGGACGAGCCGCCACCACACTACCACCTAGCCGTGCGACCTTTCCTGGATGGCAATTTTCCGCGTTATTGGATTGGACGAAGAGGGCCGATTGAGTTCCCTCCACGGTCGCCAGATCTAGCACCTATGGACTTTTACTTGTGGAGGATTGTGAAACATAACGTCTATCGACGTAAGGCACGTACGCTAGAGGAACTTCGCTAGGAGATTACAATGACATATGCAGCGATCTGCACTGTAACATTGACTGACGTAGTTAAGGCGACCACTCGTCGTTCTCTTATGTGTATAGTCGCCAACAGTGAACATATTGAACATGGAAAGTAACCATGTGCTAAACTGAAGGTTGTACAACATGTGTGATCAATTATTGAATGTCAAATAAACACATAAGTCATACTTTTCGTTCCTGAAAGAGTGTATACATTTTTCAGGCGGACTCTGTAGTCAAACAAAGAAGCAACAGATTCCTATAAATTTATATATTTGTACATCATTAATACAATGTTCAAAATCTAAAAAGGTATGTTGAGCCTTTTAGCCTATCGTTTAGAGAGACACAATTTAATAGATTCGACAGCAGCTAGAATACGAGGGGGCGCTGAAAATTCCTCTGAATTTTTATGTGAAAACTTTATTCTTCGTGTCCACGTGTAATCCCTGACACAGTACTCGTTAAAGCCTGTGCCATGGTAAGTGAGCGGGATTCACCTTATGAGAAAGGATTTTCGTATAGTTATCGACCGCGTGTGCCTGAATGGTGGCAAATCAGACTTACATCCACTCTGTAATAACAATGATCCCTCAAGTAAGTTCGAAATGCAATTACACGTCAGGATGGATCAAAAGCAACTCAGAAGATGCTACCAATTAGATAATTATACGGTCGCCAGCCTAATTAGGCATTAAATGAGTTTCTTCCCTATACAAGTTGGTATATATTCATGCAAAACAACAAGTTGTAACACTGTATAATATAGTCGAATTTTAGAACCAGAAAATCTATTGAACTGATAGTTTCAGGTTCTGTACTGATATGGACGAATACATAACACCACACTATAATGTATACTACCAAACTTTATACTGTCTATTAATCTGATTAAAATCGGGCATAGGTTACCCTAGAAATTGCACTTTCGTGCCACACACAAAATGTCAATTTTGATAAAGATAAAACACTGATAAATTTTGACTTTTGTATTGACTTTAACTTTTGCTGGTGAAACCAATTTAGAACACTTCAGAATTCAAATGAATGAGGGGGGACCCTGAAACTGTTATGATCGCTGTATTTAAAAAAATTGATTACTGGGTTTATTATGCGTTCAAGATTTCCAGTATATTACTACTCTTTTCATCTTATTTACTGCTCATTTAAATGCCTGTAAATCTGTCTCGAAATAATAAACTTCATTACTATATCAATACTAAAGTTATCTTTCAACTTCGTTAGACCTTCGTTATTCATTTACTGGTTCATTAACAAAACATTTCTTTAAACACCATTCTAACATAGCTAGTTCTGCAAATAATTATTATTAACACAAATTTTAATTTTCATTTCGGGCCACTCGGATTGCACAACATTTGGAAAGGACCCTGTCTAGGTTGGTTGTGAGGATAATTAAATGATGGGAAAGTTCTGGTAAAATTTAGGTTATTATTGCACCAAACAAACACAGTTCACTCTCTGATCCACACGAATACAGTACTAAAAGTTTCAACCTGCTAGCATCGATGTGGCGGTTGGCGGGCGGCAAGATGGCGAGGCACATAGCACACATACAACCACAGCTATGGCTCTTGATGTATCAGCACTTTAATTCTTCTTAGCATCGCAGTACTTTTCCATTTAGTGCCTATGGGATTTTGCCTTGCTGTGTGGGCGTTGGAACGGCATACCCGAGGCTCAGTGAAGCTATGTCTTCCGGGAGAGCCTCCTCGCTCCAGAAGGTGTTGCTCAAACCAATGCCAAACTCCAGCAACTACTGTGTCCGTTGTGCCGTGCAGTACCCGCGCGCATTTTCCCGCGCTCGCCTGCCATCCACCTTTTACCGCTCCCTGACAGGCCGGGTATTCACCCGAGGTTTTGCATTCTACATATCCTAACACATTGCCTACGTATGGACCAGACGCACAGTTACAATTTTAAACATCTTACAACAGTCTCAACATTTGTTAATGGCTCTGAGTACTATGGGACTCAACTGCTGAGGTCATTAGTCCCCTAGAACTTAGAACTAGTTAAACCTAACTAACCTAAGGACATCACAAACATCCATGCCCGAGGCAGGATTCGAACCTGCGACCGTAGCGGTCTTGCGGTTCCAGACTGCAGCGCCTTTAACCGCACGGCCACTTCGGCCGGCTCAACATTTGTTACATTTCAATTCTATTACAATATTACTTGACATTTGACATCAACATTAATATTCAGATCGAAACTTATTTACAGTTTTCGTAACACAATGTCATGAAACAAAAAAAAATTGAAATCAGAACATCAATTACACAAGTTTATCGAAAAATCAGATGGGAAGAATTACTTATATGTACAATAGTACAGAGTATTTGTTGTTACATACGTATTTGTCTGTAACGTAACTATGCGGGTGCTTGAGAAAGAGCGTGCTGTAATCGAGTTTCGCATTCGAAGAGTTTGAACACACATGGAGCTTGCTCTTCTTCAGCATGATAACGCCAGACCATACGGGAGCGCTGCGACATCTGCAACAATCCGACGCCTTGGGTTCTCTGCCATCGATCATCCTCCATACAGTCCCGACTTGGTTCCATCCGATTGTCTACTGTTTCCACAACTCTTAAGAACACCTTCGAGGACGTCACTTTGACAGTGATGAACCGGTGCAACCAGAGGAGAGGTTGTGGCTCCGTCAACAAAGTCAAACATTCTATAGTGACGGTATCAATCAATTAGTCTCTCGTTGGGGGAAATGTGTTCGTCGCTAGGGCGACTAGGTGGAGAGATAAATGTGTAGACATGAAGAATGAAAATGTTGAATGTTAATAATGTTTTGTTTTATTTCAAAAGCTTTAATAGTTTTCACGTAGAAGACCCGCAGACACTACTTTTCAGTATACCCTCGTACTACCGCCCAAACCAAATCACATAGATTCGGGACTTAAATCTGAAATTACTTTTTATTCGTTATTATTTACATAGCATCAGCGTAATGAGTTGTACAGGTTGCCTGTCGATTGATTGTTGTATGCATTATCATACCTGCGTCTAGTATTAAAACCTTTGACATGGAAATCGATTGTGTGACGGAGTATTTGGACATGCAAATATAAAATACTGAGTGCAGAAAACAGCAAAGCAATTTCTTATGCCGTAGACATCCACAATATCTATTTTTACGAGTGTCGATTTTGACCGCAATAATGAATTAATAGATAAAATTTTGAGCACTTTCTGATTATTAAGAAAGACATTCCCTCTGTTGATAATTGTCCGATTGGCAGAAAAAGTAACGAAGGGAACATTACAACACGAAAAAGAATGTATAATTCAGTGGATTAGCCACTGACAACTGCCTTCTAAAGTTCTCATAATACCTTATCTACCTCGCAACCAACACAATCATTATTTCCGACGAAATCGGCTGTTTACAGTCAGGACATTGCAAAAACGTTCGAATGGCTCCGAGCACTATGGGACTTAACATCTGAGGTCATCAGTCGCCTAGACTTAACAACTACTTGAACCTAACTAACCTAAGGACATCACTCACACCCACGTCCGAGGCAGGATTCGAACCTGCGACCGCAGCAGCAGCGCGGTTCCGGACTGAAGCGCCTAGAACCGCTCGGCCACACTGGCCGGCAAGACATTACAAGATATGCTCGTAATGATATATGAGTCTTTTGGAAATTTGTTTATCTACATTGATTGATACATCCATGAAATTTCGGGAGGACTACCGCATGACGATGACGTTCTACGAAAATACGAAAATATGTCGGCACGGTCCTATCTCTATCTCCAGACGTATGCTGACGAAAGTACATCGAGCTCTTCCAAGTAACAGACAATATGTATGACAGGAAAGTCTTAAACAACCATCTATACACTGGGAAAGCGTTTACTGCTAAATGACTGAACACAAAATTTCTATCTGCACACATCAACGGAAGTGTTGCATCACCCCGATACGTCATACAGATTTGTTGCTAATGTGACTGTTCCTACAACGATCGGAAGGTCACCTGTGATGTTGTTTATAAACATACACATAGGTTACCGTGAGCGTTACCTACGGGTAGAGAGCTTAACTCGAACTGATTGCACCATTTCAGGTGAAATTAAAACAGCAGTGGGAACGTATTAGAGGCGTCTGTGGAGCAATAAAGTGAAAATCGTTCATGCCACGGAGGAATGTCATCGAGTTACGCGCAGAAGGTTTGGCAGCGAGTGAAGTTGCTCGATGTGTGCACCGGAGTCAACGTGTGATGCGGATATGGATTCGGTTCCATTCGAGAGGTAGTATTGAGTACTTGCACCGCACAGGCTGTCGACGTTCGGCAGATGCACAGGATGATCAATATCTACAAATTTTGAGTCAAAGGAACCGTGGGCTGAGTGCTTCAGAAATGAATTCGGCGTTCGAAGAGGCTAGAGGACGTCATGTATCGCATCAAAACATTCACACACGATTTCATTAACGACGACAATGACGAGCATCAGGTCGTACATCACGACACCGTGAACTCCGTTAGAGATGGGCAACAAACCATGTCGAATGGAAGCCCCCATGAACTGAAGTCGGGTGGTGTTAATGGACGAAACTCGGATCTGTTTGTACACCGATGATCGCAGACAACGTCTTTGGAGACAATCCAGTAACATCTAACGCCTCCAACACTGTATTCCACATGTGCAACAAGGTGGTTGTCGAGAGGTGAAGTGGGGTCGCATTACTTGGAGCCACCGTACTCCTCTCGTGTAGTGATGGGGAGCTCGTGAATGAGTCGTCCAAATGAACGCTTCACTCCAGTGAAGTGTGAACTAACCACTCAATTTCAATGAACTGGTACTTCAAACTCTTCACAGATAGCACACTCCACACTTTTTTCTAGTTCACTCACTCTCTTCCCCTCTCCCTCTCCCACTACATCGGCGCTACGTTACTCATCCTCCCTTCACTTCAGTCCTCCCTCTACTGCCTGTCGACGAATCGCGCTGTGTTTGTGGTGAGGGATAGGTTTAGGAGGGGTTGGGGAGGTGAAGGGCGAGGGGAAGGCAGCGTCAGTTGCTTCCTGCAGTGCTGGCATCATTGCCCGTGACTATTTGTGCAGTTAAACTTCGCGTCCACGGGTAGCTTGCCGTTGGCAGCGCTTGCAGACAAATGAATATTAAAGATACAAACGAAGAGGCTGGCTGTATGAGCACGCACAGCTAACATGAGAATAAAAGGTTTGTTAATAACACTGAAAGAGGGATTTTACTTGAAATCGTACCAATGACTACAGGCGACTGTTTACGTTTTGAATGTGGAGGGTTATTATGCTCAACAAAAATAAAATCTACAGGAAAACTTCTGAATAATTACTTAACGTAGGTGTATAGACTTTGTGACAGTGGTAAACATACTCATTCTATTTTGGATTAAATTTTAAAAGGAACATAAAATTGGACTGCATTTCGTTGGTAGCCCTAGTTTTCAGTCCATGAATACAACAAATAATGTTTCATTTGGCAGATAAAGACTTTTTTGGGCGCTTCATGAGAAAATGTCGAGCAAGATTAAATGTAATACCTTCTTTATATGTGACAGGCTTCTCTGTTTATCTTTCCTTTGTCCCCTTCGACCATGCTCTATTTAACTCAGACGCTGTAAGAGCGTAAAACGTTGCGTGCACGTTACTGCATAGTTTGGCCATCTGTTGGTAAAATTATGAAGTATTACGAAGCTTTATTGTACGAGCGAGGCGAAGCGAGGGTAGCCGCGGCTGAGCGGCGAACTGGGCAACTTCGCGAGGCTTCCGTACTTCATGAATGAACTACTTCATTTGAACGCTTCGCGGCAAAGAGTGAAACGAATGAAGTAGTTCACGGGAATGAACGAGTTCGACCCATCTCTACTCTCGTGGTTCTTGAGACGAATCTCGCTACTCTACCGTTCAGAGACGAGGTTCTGCAATCAATAGCCTGACCGTATCGCCAATATCTAGGTGACAATTTCATCATGACAGATAATAACTCGCGTGCTCATCGTGATGTTCTTTCAGAATGCTAGGATCTCCAGAACGGAGTGCCCGCCTGTTCCCAGGACGTAAGGTCAAGCGAACATGTGCTGCCGTCCCAACCCCCCCCCCCCCCCCCCAATCCCTCTCTTGGGAAAGGGACAATTTCGCCGTTCTACATCTACATCTACATGGATACCCTGCAAATCACATTTAAGTGCCTCGCAGAGGGTTCATCGAACCACCTTCACAATTCTCTATTATTCCAATCTCGTACAGCGCGCGGAAAGAACGAACACCTACATATTTCTGTACGAGCTCTGATTTTCCTTATTTTATCGTGGTGATCGTTTCTCCTTATGTAGGTCGGTGTCAACAAAATATTTTCGCATTCGGAGGAGAAAGTTGGTGATTGGAATTTCGTGAGAAGATTGCGTCGCAACGAAAAACGCCTTTCTTTTAATGATGTCCAGCCCAAATCCTGTATCATTTCAGTGACACTCCCTCCCATATTTCGTGATAATACAAAACGTGCTGCCCTTCTTTGAACTTTTTCGATGTACTCCGTCAGTCCTGTCTGGTAAGGATCCCACACCGCGCAGCATTATTCTAAAAGGGGACGGACAAGTGTAGTGTAGGCAGTCTCTTTAGTAGGCCTGTTACATTTTCTAAGTGTCCTGCCAATAAAACAGTCTTTGGTTAGCCTTCCCCACAACATTTTCTGTGTGGTCCTTCCAATTTAAGTTGTTCGTAATTGTAATTCCTAGGTATTTAATTGAATTTACGGACTTTATATTTGACTGATTGATCGTGTAACCGAAGTTTAACGGATTCCTTTTAGCACTTTTGTGGATGACCTCACACTTTTCGTTAATTAAGGTCAACTGCCAATTTCCGCACCAGTCAGATATCTTTTCTAAATCGTTCCTCAGTTTATTTTTATGTTCTGATGACCTTATTAGTCGACGAACGACAGCATCATCTGCAAACAACCGAAGACGGCTCCTCAGATTGTCTCCCAAATCGTTTATGTAGATAAGGAACAGCAAAGGGCCTATAACACTACCTTGGTGAATGCCAGAAACCACTTCCGTTTTACTCGATGACTTTCCGTCAATTACTACGAACTGTGACCTGTATGACAGGACATCGCAAACCCAGTCACATAACTGAGACGTTATTCCATAAGCACGCAATTTCACGATAAGCCGCTTGTGTGGTACAGTGTCAAAAGTCTTCTGTATACCCGGAAATACGGAATGGATCTGAACTACCTTGCCAATAGCAATCAACACTTCATGCGAATAAAGAACTAGTTGCCTTTCACAAGAATGATGTTTTCTAAACCCATGTTAAAGGCTTTTTTCTTCGAGGTAATTCATAATGTTCGAACACAATATATGTTCCAAAATCCAAATGCATATCGACGTTAACGATATGGGCCTGTAATTTAGTGGATTATTCCTATTACCTTTCTTGAATATTGTTGTGACCTGTGCAACTTTACAGTCTTTGGGTACGGATCTTTCGTCGAGCGAGCGGTTGTATATGATTGTTAAATATGGAGCTAATGCATCAGAATACTCCGAAAGGAACCTAATTGGTATACAGTCTGGACCAGAAGACTTTCTTTCATTAAGTGCTTTAAGTTACTTCACTACTCCGAGGATATTTACTTCTACATTACTCATGTTGGCAGCTATTCTCGATTCGAATTCTGGACTATTTACTTCGTCTTCTTTTGTGAAGGCATTTCGGAAGGCTGTGTTTAGTAACTCTGCTTTGACAGCACTGTCTTCGATAGTATCTCCATTGTTATCGTGCAGAGGAGGCATTGATAGTTTCTTTCCGCTAACAGACTTCACATACAACCAGAATCTCTTTGGATTTTCTGCCAGGTTTCGAGACAATGTTTCGTTATGGAAACTGTTATAAGCATAGCGCATTGAAGTTCGCTCTAAATTTCGAGCTTCTGTAAAAGATCGCCATCTTGGGGATTTTGCGTCTGTTTAAATTTGGCATGTTTGATTCGTTGTTTCTGCAACAGTGTTCTAACCCGTTTTGTGTACCAAGGAGGATCAGCTCCATCGTTTGTTAGTTTATTTGGTATAAATCTCTCAATTGCTGCCGATAGTATTTCTCTGAATTCAAGCCACATTTGGTCTACACTTATATCATTAATTTGGAAGGAGTGGAGATTGTCTCTCAGGAAGGCGTCAAGTGAATTTTTATCTGCTTTTTTGAACAGGCATATTTTTCGTTTATTTTTGGAGGATTTGGGGGTTACAATATTCAATCTCGCTACGACAACCCTGTGTTCACTAATTCCTGAATCGGTTTTGATGCTCGTTATTAACTCAGGATTATTTGTTGCTAAGAGGTCAAGTGTGTTTTCACAACCGTTTATTATTCGCATCGGCTCATGAACTAATTGCTCGAAATAATTTTCAGACAATGCGTTTAGCACAGTTTCGGATGATGTTTCATGCGTACCTCCGGAATTAAACATGTATTTTCGCCAACATATCGAGGGTAAAATAAAGTCACCACCAACCATAATCGTGTGAGTCGGGTACATGTTTGAAGTCAAACTCAACTTTTCTTTGAACCTTTCAGCAACTGTACCATCTGAACTGGGAGGTCGGTAAAAGGATCCAGTTATTATTTTATTCCTCTGTCCACACTAACTCACAGGAACTATCTACTTCAATTTCGCGACAAAATAAACTACTTCTAACAGCAACAAACACGCCACCACCAACCGTGTTTAGCCTATCCTTTCGGAACACCGTTAGCTTCTTCGCACAAATTTCGGCTTTCGCCAGCTTTGAGTGCCGATAACGATTTGAGAATCAGTGCTTTCTATTATCGCTTGGCGCTCTGGTACTTTCCCAACACAGCTGTGACAATTTACAACTGTTATACCGATGGTTCCTGTATCTACGTTCATCCTGTGTTCACCCTGCATCCTTTGCCGCTGAAGCCCTTCTTGTGTTTTCCCGTTACACAAATGTTCGTTTTTTTGAATATGTGGTCTGGACACATTTCAGATGAATGTGTATGCATGCCTCAGGGCCAGTTTTCGTTTTGTTGTTGTTGTGGTCTTCAGTCCTGAGACTGGTTTGATGCAGCTCTCCATGCTACTCTATCCTGTGCAAGCTTCTTCATCTCCCAGTACCTACTGCAACCTACATCCTTCTGAATCTGATTAGTGTATTCATCTCTTGGTCTCCCTCTACGATTTTTACCCTCCACGCTGCCCTCCAATACTAAACTGGTGATCCCTTGATGCCTCAGAACATGTCCTATCAACCGATCCCTTCTTCTAGTCAAGTTGTACCACAAACTTCTCTTCTCCCCAATCCTATTCAATACTTCCTCATTAGTTATGTGATCTACCCATCTAATCTTCAACATTCGTTTTCGTTTTATATGCTATGAATTTCGAAAATTTTCGTTTTATGTGCTATGAATTTCGAAATAACGGGGTGATGGAAAATTTCTGTTGGTGAGTCTGTGTCATGAAGTTACACGTAAGCAGGGAGTCACGAAGTTTCCATGAAGTTTTTATTAACGCTTCGAAAAAATATATTTAGGAAATAAATTTTTTCTCCTTTGGCGGTCACATGTCTGGAGTCCTGGAACAAGTACCGTAGCATACCACGAGAAGAGTCAAAACAAAAAAGCGCGTTCCATTGATGAAGTGGAGTTGTAAGTAGGCTGTTTATGTTTTCTTATTGGCAACGTTACGTAGCGCTCTGTATGAAAATCACTGGCTGTGCTGTGTGCAGTCTGTGGCTAGTTTGCATTGTTGTCTGCCATTGTAGTGTTGGGCAGCGGCAGCTGGATGTGAACAGCGCGTAGCGTTGCGCAGTTGGAGGTGAGCCGCCAGCAGTGGTGGATGTGGGGAGAGAGACGGCGGAGTTTTGAAATTTGTAAGACTGGATGTCACGAACTGCTATGTATATTATGAGTTTTCAACACTATTAAGGTAAATACATTGTTTGTTCTCTATTAAAATCTTTCATTTCCTAACTATGCCTATCAGTAGTTAGTGCCTTCCGTAGTTTGAATCTTTTATTTAGCTGGCAGTAGTGGCGCTCGCTGTATTGCAGTAGTTCGAGTAACGAAGATTTTTGTGAGGTAAGTGATTTGTGAAAGGTATAGGTTGATGTTAGTCAGGGCCATTCTTTTGTAGGGACTATTGAAAGTCAGATTGCGTTGCGCTAAAAATGTTGTGTGTCAGTTTAAGCACAGTCCTGTATAATTTTTCAAAGGGGACGTTTCAGAGTGTCATGCGGTAATTCGTTTTCTGCCTTTCATAGGGGCCAACAATCACGCAACAGTCCACGTCGAGTTTCTGGAAGCGTACGGCGATCTACATCTACATCTACATCCATAATCCGCAAGCCACCTGACGGTGTGTGGCGGAGGGTACCTTGAGTACCTCTATCGGTTCTCCCTTCTATTCCAGTCTCGTATTGTTCGTCGCAAGAAAGATTGTCGGTATGCCTCTGTGTGGGCTCTAATCTCTCTGATTTTATCCTCATGGTCTCTTCGCGAGATATACGAAGGAGGGAGCAATATACTGCTTGACTCCTCGGTGAAGGTATGTTCTCGAAACTTCAACAAAAGCCCGTACCGAGTTACTGAGCGTCTCTCCTGCAGAGTCTTCCACTGGAGTTTATCTATCATCTCCGTAACGCTTTCGCGATTACTAAATGATCCTGTAACTAAGCGCGCTGCTCTCCGTTGGATAATGTACTATCGTATGACACAGGGGTTAGGTGGTGGAGATCCTTCCAGGGTAGTCAAACGACTCTGAATGACGAAATCAGCCATCATCCAGCATGTGCTGTTAACGACTTGTGCAGCTAATTATGGATGCTGGTGGATTTCTCGAGACGCGCAGTGTTTATAATGAATAGTGATTAATCCCGTGGGCAATGAGCCCTGAAAATGAAAGCTGCCACGTGGACATTAGCGCCCAAAACGGCCCATACTGCCGCATACCAACATCCAGCTCTACAAGCACAGATATGCAACTTCTTCCACAATAAGATGAACCTGAAAAGTGTAGCAAAATACTTTATGGACATAAACATATATTTCATTATTGACGAGTCACAGTTGTCTTCATTTATTTTCGGTTAACATACAGTCACAGTGTTATACAGTAAGCATAATTTCAAGAAAGAACTGTGTTGATCGCACTTTATCCACGAAAACTGTGAAACTTCTTTATTGAAATGTGTGTGTCTGTACTTAAATTGCTGAATGACTGAGAAGATGAAACTCCTACGTTATTTTATTCTGAAACAGCTGAGTAAAACGGAACGTACTGAGCCTACTTTCTCTTTACTCATTCTTATCATGTCAACACTGATCCAAAATATTCTAGCGCAACGCAATCTGACTGCTCAAAAAATTTACAACCTGACTTCAGATAATTAATACAAAAGAACGGCCCTCACTAAAAAGAAATCTTAACAATAACCTATGTATTTCATTAAGCACTTACCTCACTAAAATCTTGACTACGCGAACTGCTGCAATACAGCGAGCGTCAATACTGCCAGCTAAATAAAAGATTCTAACTACTAAAGCCATTAACTACTAATAGGCAGATGATTATAAACGGAAAGATTTTGTTGCAAACCAAATAATGTATTTTTTACCTTAATAATGTGACATCCAGTTCAAACACGAATATAAATCGTCATTGACATCCAGTACAAAGATATATAATCATGAATAATTTTCAGTCTCCAAGTCGGATACTTCCAGATCCTTAGCCTACGCTAACACTTCAGACCTCTACCCTCCATCGATGCTAACTTCTCACATTTAACATCCATCACTGCTGGCTGTTCACCTCCAACTGCCCAACAGTACTTCCATGACTGCTGGCGACTAATTTCCAACTACCCAACAGTACTGGCGACTAACTTCCAACGAGTCGAACCAGCCACAGAGTCTTTTACAAAGAAAGCGCAGTCAGAGATCCAATGCAAAGCGCTGCCAACACAGAAGCAGCCCACTTACAACTGGTAAATACACGTTTCGGCGTACAGTCATTACCAGCTAATGACACGTACACGATAATCATCCACACCTTTCAAAATTTTCTACCTTTCACAGTCAAAAAAGGGGAGAAACAGATTGTTATGAGCTAACCTAATACTTCGTGACTTTATGAAGATTAGCGTACACAGATGAGATAAAACATTATGACCAGCTGCCTAATGGTGTGTTGTTCCACAGATCAAAGGCAATACAGAACTGATAATGTGTGGGACTGAACACATCTGTCGAAGTCCATGAAACTCTTCAGCTCCTAACGTTTCGTCCAGAGCTGCGCTGGACATCTTCAGAAGGGTGTTTCTCCTCCGGTGAGTCTTGCCGACTGACGGGTCGGACGTCTGAGAGCGACTTACATATCCTAGAAAGTGGGCGTGACCAGAGTTACACGTGATAAGCAGATATAATCTTTGTCAGAGATAAAACTTAACTATCGATCGTAATCTCGTCACGGATAAAACTGTCTAGCAATTCTGTAGTGCTACTGTCCAAATATCACTAAGTTTCATGGTCTCTTCTTTCCGATTAAAATTATCCCTATGTTTATATATTTCAATTGCTTCTCTACAAAGCCATGGGTAATAGTTCGTCGTCGCAGATAAAATTTTTGTTTCGGAAAACTTCACTTGATGATTTCCTCACTGAAAGGCGTGTTCTGCTACAGCCGATTTATCTGTTTTTCCTAATCGGCAAAGACTTCTGTGTTCTTTTATCCGTGTATTTACGCTTCTTTTTGTTGTTCCAATATAAACTTTACCACTTGTGCACGGAATTTTATATACGCCACTGGCTGAAAGAGGAGCGCGTTTATCTTTTACAGACCGGAGAACATGAAAAATTTTCTTCGTTGGTCTAAAAACAGGTCTAATATCATGTTTACTTAAAATCTTTCCAATCTGATCCGTTACTTTCTTTATAAAAGGGAGAGAGACTGTATTCTTCCATCGATTTTCGGGCTTGTCCTTAGGCTTTTTGTTGTTTGGGTGCAGAATTCTGCTTACTTCTTTCTTTGAGTAGCCATTTTTCTCAAAAGTGCGCTTCAGAAGTTTTAATTCGACGTCTAGATACTCCGGCGTGCAAATCCGTCTGGCTTTGTCAACGAGACTTTTAATCACACCTCTCTTTTGTTGTGGATGGTGGTTAGAGTTTTTATGTAAGTATCTGTCTGTGTGCGTTATTTTTCTAAAAATCTGTTGTTTCAATCTTCCATCTGTCTGTCTCATATCGTGATGACTGGGTGTTGTGTGATGTCCTTAGGTTAGTTAGGTTTAAGTAGTTCTAAGTTCTAGGGGACTGATGACCTTAGATGTTAAGTCCCATAGTGCTCAGAGCCATTTGAACCATTTTTTTTGTCTGTCTCATAACTAAAACATCCAAAAACGGTATTTTCTTATCATTTTCTCTCTCCATGGTAAACTGGATTCTTGGATTTATATTATTAAGGTAATCAAAAAATTCGTCTAAGTCTTCTCTACCATGTGGCCAGACCACAAATGTATCGTCTACATACCGATACCAGCGAGATGGTTTCTTATCTGCTTTTTCCAAGGCTGACTGTTCGAATTTCTCCATGTAGAAATTAGCTACTGCACGACCCAATGGGTTACCCATTGCTACGCCATTAAGTTGCTCATAAAATTCGTTATTCCACTGGAACTGACTGGAAGTAAGACAATGTCTGAAAAGAGCAGTCAGATCTTCTGCAAAAATATCCGTTATAAAATCCATAACTTCGTTAACTGGAATCACAGTAAATAAAGACACTACATCAAAACTTACTAAAATACACTCCTGGAAATTGAAATAAGAACACCGTGAATTCATTGTCCCAGGAAGGGGAAACTTTATTGACACATTCCTGGGGTCAGATACATCACATGATCACACTGACACAACCACAGGCACATAGACACAGGCAACAGAGCATGCACAATGTCGGCACTAGTACAGTGTATATCCACCTTTCGCAGCAATGCAGGCTGCTATTCTCCCATGGAGACGATCGTAGAGATGCTGGATGTAGTCCTGTGGAACGGCTTGCCATGCCATTTCCACCTGGCGCCTCAGTTGGACCAGCGTTCGCGCTGGACGTGCAGACCGCGTGAGACGACGCTTCATCCAGTCCCAAACATGCTCAATGGGGGACAGATCCGGAGATCTTGCTGGCCAGGGTAGTTGACTTACACCTTCTAGAGCACGTTGGGTGGCACGGGATACATGCGGACGTGCATTGTCCTGTTGGAACAGCAAGTTCCCTTGCCGGTCTAGGAATGGTAGAACGATGGGTTCGATGACGGTTTGGATGTACCGTGCACTATTCAGTGTCCCCTCGACGATCACCAGTGGTGTACGGCCAGTGTAGGAGATCGCTCCCCACACCATGATGCCGGGTGTTGGCCCTGTGTGCCTCGGTCGTATGCAGTCCTGATTGTGGCGCTCACCTGCACGGCGCCAAACACGCATACGACCATCATTGGCACCAAGGCAGAAGTGACTCTCATCGCTGAAGACGACACGTCTCCATTCGTCCCTCCATTCACGCCTGTCGCGACACCACTGGAGGCGGGCTGCACGATGTTGGGGCGTGAGCGGAAGACGGCCTAACGGTGTGCGGGACCGTAGCCCAGCTTCATGGAGACGGTTGCGAATGGTCCTCGCCGATACCCCAGGAGCAACAGTGTCCCTAATTTGCTGGGAAGTGGCGGTGCGGTCCCCTACGGCACTGCGTAGGATCCTACGGTCTTGGCGTGCATCCGTGCGTCGCTGCGGTCCGGTCCCAGGTCGACGGGCACGTGCACCTTCCGCCGACCACTGGCGACAACATCGATGTACTGTGGAGACCTCACGCCCCACGTGTTGAGCAATTCGGCGGTACGTCCACCCGGCCTCCCGCATGCCCACTATACGCCCTCGCTCAAAGTCCGTCAACTGCACATACGGTTCACTTCCACGCTGTCGCGGCATGCTACCAGTGTTAAAGACTGCGATGGAGCTCCGTATGCCGCGGCAAACTGGCTGACACTGACGGCGGCGGTGCACAAATGCTGCGCAGCTAGCGCCATTCGACGGCCAACACCGCGGTTCCTGGTGTGTCCGCTGTGCCGTGCGTGTGATCATTGCTTGTACAGCCCTCTCGCAGTGTCCGGAGCAAGTATGGTGGGTCTGACACACCGGTGTCAATGTGTTCTTTTTTCCATTTCCAGGAGTGTACATATGCGCGAGGCTACTTTTACCTTATACTACATCGCTCAGGCACCGCCATCGCTCCACCACGACCGGCCTCGCTAACTCGACACACACGACTGCCAACTACTACTTACTCCTACTGACACAGCTCTTACTGCAGTCAACACTGCTCTCTGGCCTGAGATTCTCTTACAGCTTACATATCGCAGGCAGCGCGTGAGCAATCCATCGAAATTACATCTGCTCTAGTGCGCTACCAATAAATTCCTTAGTCATGGACCTCTTCCAAACTCTTGCATGATGTGGCTCTTCCGCATAACATTGCTAGATGAAACTTGGACCATACATAGAAAGAACTGCTGCCGTGCAGTACAGAAGCAATGAGACGAATAGGAATGACACTTTTATTCGAAAACGATAATTGTATTGAAGTCACCGCAGTTCATGATGGTCCCCAACGGTGCGTGATGACTACGGACGGCTTCCATGTTGGCCACAAGTTTGATTAGGAATTATTGTGGGTTACATTCCTCCTCCAGCGCGGATGGCAACTGCTGTAGGATCTTTGATGAATGCAGACATGCCACAATTCGTCTTCTCAACTCATCGCAGACGTGGGCCTTGGAATTTAAGTCGAGGGAATGGGCAGGCCAGTCCATTCGCCGTACATGCTCTCGTTCCAAGGTCCATGTGCGCTGTTTGATGCGGTCGCGCATTATTATCCAAAATAAATAAATAAATAAAGCCAAGGCCGAATACACCCCTGAAAAGATTCACATGGTGAAGGACACAATGGATCAATAACATTCAACGGAGAGGTTACCGCGTGCAAAGATTTGGAGGTCAGTAAACCCATGCAACATAATGCCTCCCCTCACCATCACACGTGGATCACCAAAACTATCAGTTTCGATAATGTTATTGGATGCATTAAGTCTTCCCGCTGTCGCGAATGGATTGGCATGTCACTTCCTCCCACTTGAATCCCATCGAACACTTGGGGGATCCTTTGGGGAAAATTCATCGCAGCACGCCCACATGCACCAAAGACCATTCACGTGTTGTCAGCCGTGGAGTTTCACGTCACTACTCTCTCGAATTGTTTTAAATTGTTGCTCTTTGGTTTATTTATTTATTTTTTGATTATTGGCGTAACAACGCATATATGGAAAGAGTTACGTGAAATACTTTTAACAATGCTGTGCTTTGAATTTCTTTATCATCGTTACCTTTTTGCAAAATAAAATGTATCTATGGAAGTCTTATTGTTCTGTATCTGGCCTACAATTTAAAGAACGATTTTTCTTAACTGCAACTCATGCTAAGGATCAATATAACTTCCCTACTTCATAGTTATTAAAAGTTGAAATTACTTTTAATGAACACTGATGTTACAGTTCGTATGATCGTTCAAAAACACAAGTTCGCAGTGGATTTTATTTCTTGGTGAAATACTATTTCATACCACGACTAGCCCAAGAACATGAGACTCTCATAAAAAAAATTACGTTATCACTATAAAATTTGCCAGATCAGAACGGAGCACAGCAAGATTACTATCAGATTTTGAAGGTACATTAAATTATTTGCACTGTAAATTATATCCTATCAGCAGCCCGCGTCAACCTGCAACACATCATAAAATCTGCTGATCTTCACTGCCAGCCTGGGAGCTAAAAGAAATAATATTATTTTACTATTATTTTACCGCTTCCTTGCGGTATGCTCGACTATATTGTAAGTCGTTTAAATACGCCGCGGCAGCGGCTCTTCGTTCTCCACGCAGCTCAGCACCACAGATAATATTTATATAACTGAAAAATGTCTCAACAGGATGGGATAATAGGCAAGCAAGCTTTAACAATTAATAATACAAGTTTTCATTTAAACAACTCTATTAAAACATTTAAATATCTCATTGATTACAGACCTGTGTGAATTCACACGTAATGGCGTACATTTCCCAGTCTCGACAAAAGAATGCTACATTCGCGTTCTCCACGACAACAACAGGAGATCTTACTCTCACAACTTCCAGATTAAGAAGACAAAGAATTTAATTTACATCACGCATTATATACTAGTTCCTTTTGTAATCTCTGTTCAACATTTATCTTCTGTGGCGGTTTTATTACTCGCCGACGCAGACGTTCTCAAAAATAAATAATAAAAAAAATACATAATTTTACACAATGACACAATATGATACATCTAATTTTCTAATTACTACATAATATGTTGTTTTTGTTTCTTACTAGACGTTACAGGAGGCAGAGCAATGGAACGTCCTGCCAAGAGAACTCCGTACCGGCCTTGTAGCCAGTGTGCGAGCACGGTGCAGGGCACAGGCTTTTAAGAACCAAGTCCCACCTTCTGTAATGCCCAGGGGGTCATTATGAATCACGGTAAAAATGGAAATGAGCGTATGGTGTCAGTGGCCGGGAGTTCCCAGGTGCAAGTTTTATTAAGTGCGACGCCACATTGGGCGACTTGTGTGACGACAACGGGGATGAAATGATGATGACGATGATAGCACAACACCCAATCCGTGAGGGGAGAAAATCTCCCGCCCGAAACAAGAATCGAATCCGGGCCCCCGTATGTGGCATTCCAACGCGCTGACCATGCAGCTATCGGAGCGGACATGATTCGCGGTGACTTCAGTCTTTGCATAAAACTGTCATTTCTGTTCGTCTAACCGTGTGTTTCTTTCAGTTAATTCTTTACTTTACTGTAACAGTGCGTCTCTCAGTCCAGACTCCATGTAGCTGCGTTACTTGGCAATGACACTGCATGTGAAAGTTACTTCCGTCATTACGTTTTGCACACCAGTGTATACTATCCTTAGTATACACTGTCTGTGGCGTCACTTGGCGACATTGACTCTAGCTGAGGCCAGCTGTCATAATTATTTGTATTGTCAGTGTATTCATCTATTTTTTCCTTTACTGAATTTCGATTCCCCCCAAAGGGGGCGGGCTGGCAGCAGCTTAGTACGCCGCTCTTCAGTCTACAGAATTTGTTTTTTAAAAAAATAAATATAATAAATAATAGAAGCAGACGATAACATCAGTGACTTAAATGGTAAAAATGGCGGAAAATTGTGGAAGTTAAAACATAAAACAAAGGGGTGCTGATGCTAATAAATACACACGAATCAGACAGGTAAAATAATAGACAGACAATTAAAAACACGGCGACAGTCTGGTTTCTGTTCGCAAGAGATATAAAAATCACACCAAGCGACAGTATGAGTTCTGTTCGCAACACTTTGGAAAGACGCACAACACTGAACACTCACTTGAACACTGCACTAAAAAGTTGGCACAAATATAACACAGCACAGCTGAGGGCAGACAGGGGGAACGTCGACGGATGCTGGGAAAGAAAAGGGGGAAGGAGAGGAAAAACGAAGTGGGGGGAGGGGGGGAAGGAGCCGACAGAGGACGAGGACTCAAAAGGGGGGGGCTGGGCAGATGCGAGAGGGAGTGGGGAAAGGCAGAGGAGGGGAATGCAAAAGGACTCGGGGGGGGGGGGGGTGCAGAAGGGTGGCAGAGAGAGGGTAGGCGGGAAAAAACAGGATGGAAGGGGGGCAAGAGGGAGCCCGGGGAAAGGACAGAGGAAAGGAGGATCAGAGTTGATAGGAGGGATAAATGGCAGGAGAGAGGGCATCACCCGGGAGGGGGAGTTGACGGAAGCCACCTTGGGAAAGGAGATGAAGTGTGTAGGGGGTTAGGGTAAGGGGGACACAACAGTGAAGGAGCGGCAGAGGGTGGGGGTTGGAGAGGAGAGGAGCAACCAGGGGGTGGGGCGGATCAGGCGGGAGGTGTGGAGTATGCGGATATGTTCGAGGAATAGGAGCAGATGGGGGAAAGGAATGAGGTCGTAGAGGATCTGCGTGGGGGAATTCATCTTTTTTTTCCTTTATTGTAATTTTAATACCTGTACATCAGGTAGGCTGGCAGCACCATCCTACGCTGCTCTTCAGCCTTAGAGTGGACAATGAGAAAACATAAAGAAGACACATAATAGACATATTGACGGGCAAAAAACAGTAGGCACAGAACACAAAAACACGGAGCCGTTCACACTTGACGAAAAATACACTTAAACACGTTGGCACGGCGCGCAGACACTGACGACTTTGACGGCACGGTGAACATAGGAGAGTTATGGCGAACACTAAACACAAATACGATGGTACACACATGAGAAACCGATGGCGATGATCTCTGGCACGTGAATGTCCATGTAGCATGTGCGAGTCTGGGGACCTGCCAAGAGGTGAAAAGGGGGGGAGGGGGAGGGAGAGAGGGGAGTAAAGATGCCAATGGCAGAGGAGATGGTAGGAGGAGGGGTAGGGGGAAGCCCGTGGAGGAGTGGGGGAGGGGAAGGGGGAGAGAAGGGAGAGAGGGTGCCCATAGGAACAAACACGGAGGGAGGATCAAAGTTTGTAGGAGGGGTAGATGGAGGTCATGAGGGCATCATCAGGGAGGGGGAGCTGGCGGAAGCCACCTTGGGAGAGGGTAAGGAGGGTGGAGAGATGGAGAGCAGGTGGGACGTGGAAGTACAGGCGCGGCAGCGGACGTGTGCGGGAGAGGATGGGAGAGACCAGCGGGTGAGGAGGATCGAGTTTACGGGAGGTGTAGAGGATCTGTATCCGTTCGAGGAAAAGGAGGAGGTGAGGGAACGGAATAAGGTCGTACAGGATCGGCGTGGGGGAGGGGTGACGGATCAGATAGGCGAGGCGAAGAGCATGGCGTTCTAGGATCTGAAGGGATTTGTAAAAGGTAGGGGGAGCGGAGATCCAGGCAGGGTGGGCGTAGCAGAGGATAGGGCGAATGAGGGATTTATAGGCATGGAGGATGGTGGAGGGGTCCAGACCCTAAGTAGGGCCGGAAAGGAGCTGGAGGAGACGGAGTCGGGAGCATGCCTTGGCTTGGATTGTCCAGAGATGGGGGGTCCAGGAGAGGCGACAGACGAGGGTGACGCCAAGGTACTTTAGGGTGGGGGTGAGGGCGGTAGGATGGCCATAGGCGGTGATGTAGAAATCGAGGAGGCGGAAGGAAGGGGTGGTTTTGCCTACAATGATCGCCTGGGTTTTGGAAGGAGGAATTCATCTTTCTGCCACGATGTCTTTAGCCCGATAATGTGCTGATGTCTCCTTCGAGCAGATTCTGACTGTATGCCGTTTGGTTCGCAACAAGCTACCAGATTTTCACCAGAGGATTAACGCTGCGATATTTCTTACGCTGCAGCCGGTGGAACTCGGGCGTGAAGAGGCAGCGGTGTTGCGAGGTCTGGTTTGGAACACGGAGGCGCTGTTATACAGCGGCAGATGCCCCTGCCCGGCCGGTGCTCAAGCGCCGCCGCCGCTATCTCGTGTTCGGCGCCGCCAATGGCGCGCTAAGCCGGCCGGCGAGAGAATGTGTAATGAACGGATTACACGCCGGCGCCGATCGCCCGGCAGGAGGCTGTGCCCGGGTGGGGCGGCCAAAGTCAGCTGCGGCCGGCGCTGTTATCTTTCCATTACGGGGGATAACTTGCGGGGGACGGCCGCAAACCGCCACGGGCGGCCGCGCTGCGTATTTGTGTTGCCTCTCCATCCGCCCACGCATGCGGGCTAAGGAGCGGCGCGGCGGTCCACACGTACTTCTGCAACCACACCTGCATCTGTACTCTGAAAACCACGGAGAAGAACACTGTAGCGGATACTTGTCATCATACATTCTGCTGAAGGCTTCTTCCGATTCCATTCATTTATGGCGCGTGGGAAGAATGATAGCTGAAATGGCTCTGTGTGTTTAAACGATGGAACCATTTTAACCACCGTACGCTGTCACTTTCATCCCTTTAACGCATCGTGCTAATAAATTACATTACTGGCCAGTTTCTGCCTTAGGCGATTAGCAAATGTATGATATTAGTGATGTGTATGTTACATTTAAAAATGTTTCTTTCGTGTTACGTCTGGTCAGACACATTGCCACAAATACACTTGTCGAAAAACATTCAACGGCCTAGATCACGCAAGTAAAACAGATCGCGCCTACAGTACTTTCAAGACGAGGAAATTCAATCAAATTCATGTGCTGAATATTACAGTTATGATCTTGCACATACCAATTAGCTTACAAGAATAACTTTCACAATACGTGATGCAGGAAAAAACCTTACTATCGAGTAGGTTATTAGCCCTTGGACGTTCGTTTAGCAGCATAACGCGTGCTTCTCCGCACTCATAAACACACATATGTGTGTTCATCAGTGCGTAAAAGTACCTGTATGCGGTAAGGTTTCTGCCTACATCACATGTGTAAGTTGTTCTTGTAAGCTGATTGGTATGCGCAAGACCATAACTGCAACATTCGACATTTGTATGTGTGGGAACGTGTCTGTCCCCACATAACAAGCCGGCCGAAGTGGTCGTGCGGTTAAAGGCGCTGCAGTCTGGAACCGCGAGACCGCTACGGTCGCAGGTTCGAATCCTGCCTCGGGCGTGGATGTTTGTGATGTCCTTAGGTTAGTTAGGTTTAACTAGTTCTAAGTTCTAGGGGACTAATGACCACAGCAGTTGAGTCCCATAGTGCTCAGAGCCAGCCAGCCCACATAACACGAAACAAACATTTTGAAATGTGACACACACATCACTAATATCATACATTTGCTAATGGCTGAAAGGTGGCTACACTGAGCCACAGCGCCAGAGATCGCGCTAGAGAGTATTGTTCCGCCGCCTCCACTGGCAGTGGTTGTTGAGAGCTCGTGGTAGTCAGTGCTTGTTAAGAACTCGTGGCAGAGAGTGTTTGTTGAGATGTGCTAGTAGGGAGTGCTTGCTGAGATGTGATACTGAAAAGTTCTTGTTGAGATGTGGTAATAGCGAGTCGGTGTGGAGATATATTGTAATGATTAGAGTGATTTTGGTCAATATATGAAGGTAACGAAACTTGATTTATTTTTCATTATTTAATGTCGTAAATAATGCTTCATTACAGGTTCAGTCAACAAAGCATCTGGCTTGTGTTCTGGGATTAGAGTGTAATTCTGGTTTTCTTGAGTAATTATGGTATTTCTATTTCCTTTAATTAATTCAGTATAAATGATATTTAAAATTTCTTGTGTTGTTGAAGAGGAACCGTGCCAGATGCGTACGTTGAGTCATACTCCCACACACAGAACAGTTACACTTGTGCTTTGGTTTCGTAGGTTTTATAGTTGCTGGGGACTTAATTAATTGTGTTAATGAAAATTTACATTGCATTCTTTGTTGTTGTTCTATGCAGTCAGATTGCGTAATAATACTAGTCAGGGCCAACCGTTACGAGACTTCGTAACCGAACAGACAGCTACTAAATCAAAAAATTTAAATTATTTGCATTTTATTTTAATTAAGCCCCCATGCACGTGGCGACCGCTGCTTCGGATCGTCCCTTGGAATTCTTCTGATTGTAGAAATAGTAGACAGTAGGATTGTTGTAGTAATTTGTAGTTTAGTAATTGTAGTCTATATTGCATGTGTAGATTTGGTAATTGTCATTCTTCTAATGGTATTTTTTTTGCAAAATTTCATTTCTGTTGTCTTGTCTACGGGTTTGACAATTAGTGCAATTATTTCAATTGTTCGATTAATCGTGTTTGAGGAAACATTTCGTGTGAATGGTATTGTTGGAGATAAAGTGTCATTGTGTGTAATTTTCATATAGTGACGAGTTTTGTATGTTTTGTAAATGATTACGCGATCGATGAAAAAGGCAAAAATGATGGATAGTGAGAATGACGAAATTGTTAACATGGCGAACTCGCCAGCAGAGGAAAACAGTATCATGAATAATGAAGTGGAAAACAATTTCATAAGTCGGGAAAATAGTCCGGAACCATTTCAAAATTTATCTCAATCAGAAAATTCACAGAATACGAGATTAACGATGGAAGATTCTGAAATAGTATCGAACACACATAGCTTTACAGCTATGACGAATGAAGTTGGTTTCGCGGGAAATGTTAGGGGCGAAAAGAATTTCGAACCGGCTATTATGGAGCAGTTGATGGGTGCAATATTAAATTTGGGATCTCGGTTAGATTCACAAATAGGAACAATTAAAACAGAGATAGGAACAATTAAAACTGAGATGGGAACAATGGGATCACAGTTACGATCTGAATTTAAAACAGAGATGGGAACTTTGACAACACGGTTAGACTCACAAATAGGGACATGTTTCAAAAATATGAAAGATGAGTCAAAGAAAGAAATCAGAGAAGAAGTACAACCGATTTTGAATTCTCACAATAATAGATTAATTGCAGTAGAGATTAGACAAAGGGAACAAGATAGAGAACAGGAAGAAAGAGATCGCGTGATAGTACAAAAATTTTCAGAGTTAATTTTACAACGTGCACACGATAAGGAAGAAATATTTGAGAGAATCGAGGAATCCGTACCAAATGACAGAATAAATAACTTAACGCAACAGTGTGAACAGTTAACTACTAAATGTGACAATACTGAAACCCGAGTTGCGACACTTACGGAAGACGTAAATAAACAGAAAGAGCAATTAGGTGACTTATCGGAAAGAGTTGAGGAGATTTCAGATAAATTGACAAGTCTTAGTTTAAATGGGGACAGAGAATCGGATGATACAGCTCCATTGCCATTTGCGGAAACTGAAGAGTACCAGAACATAAATAGATATGTTGAAAATCAGGGAAAATTTAATGAACGCGTGAAAAGGGAATTTGAGGCATTACGAAAGCAAGTCAAACAAATCGAAGGCGAAATTGTAGGAAAGGACAGTAGAAGAAATTTAGAATCACAGAGAGCAGAGGGGTTTGAAGAAAGTAATTTATTTCATTTACGAGAAGCAACAAGAGAGCGCCAGGCGCGCGAACTTGACAATAATCGACATTCGGACTGGGACAGACGCGGTAGGTCTTTGTCGCCACGAGGCGAAAACTTTGACTATAAACACTTTTTGACTGTTCGGAAATTTAAGATCTTCCGCAATTCTAAGAATGACATACATCCATGTTCATGGTTTGATCAATTTACGTACGCACTTCCGCCAAGTTTGCCACTAAGTCACAAACTGAAAATTATGTGCAGCTATTAATGTCCTCAGGGGATTCACTATACTAAGTGAATATGTGCCGTAGCGTTCACAGGGCCCCGAGCTGTAGTGGTGCTATTTCCCTTTTAGTTTTCTGCACCGCTGCCTATTCTTTCACTATTCTTTGCATCTATAAAAAACAATTCTTCTACTATCCATCTATCTAGACAGTAGGTAAAAAATAACCGGATTTGACTGTTTTACCCAAAAGTGACTTTGGAAATTACCGTTTGGACTTAATATATTTTCTGCAGCATTCATTCGTAGCTTAAATGAAATTTTACCTGATTATCTTCGTGACAATATTACTTCATATGTTGACGATATTCTTATTGCTAAACGTTCTTGGAGTGAGCATAACAAAATTTTGGATTCATTGTTACGTATTTTTGCACGAGTTGGCATGACAATGAACTTGGAAAAATCTGAATTTGGTCGTTCTCAGGTGAAATTTCTCGGTCACATTATTTCTACAGAAGGTATTCTCCCTGATCCAGAGAAACTAGACGCTATTCGTAATTATGCTGTTCCTTCCACAAAACGTGATGTTCGTAGTTTCCTTGGTGTCTGTAATTTTCTTAGACGCTTTGTCAGATTGGACGATTTGGCCACACCTCGTTTATGTGAATTATCTGGAAAAAATTCTAATTGGTGTTGGGATGAGGAAGCTCAGTCTGAATTTGAACAACTTCGTGATGCTTTTAGTTGCTGCTCCACTTCTTTCACATCCGGATTTATCTAAAGATTTTTGTTTGGCGACGGACTCATCATACAAAGGCCTAGGTGCACATTTATTTCAAGAGATAGAAGAAAACGGCGTTGTAGTACGGAAGACTATTGCATTTGGAAGTCGTGTACTCTCTAAATCAGAAAAGAATTATTCGATTACGGAACTTGAAGCTTTGGCTGTTGTTTGGGCTTTCACAAAATTTCGCACATTTTTGTTCGGTAGACATACTAAGGTTTACACTGATCATCGAGCTTTGGAATTTCTTATGTCGACAAAATTAACTCATGGCAGATTGTCACGATGGACGTTGTACCTACAGGAATTTGATTTTAGTATTGTTTACATACAGGGATCTTCAAATATTGTTGCTGATGCTTTATCACGTGCACCTATGGGTTTGAAACAAAGTGCTGAAGAGGACTGCAAAGAAAACCAGTATTGTTTGATGTACATTCAAGGTGTTGCGTTTGAGAACTTTATTTCGTCTTCGCTCCAGGACATCGCTAAGGAGCAAAATAAGGATCCAATCTGGAAGGACATTAAGGAGAAGTGGAGGAGAAAGGAAAGCGTAGCGATTAGACAGCATTATTTAGTCCGCAATGACATTCTTTTCAAACGAAAATCGGTCGACAATTCTGTTTGGTTAGTTTGTATTCCTGATGAGTGGGTCAATAAATTGATTTGGTACACACATTTCAGTTATGCGCACTTTGGTCCCAGAAAATGCTTTCATAAATTACGAGAAAATTGCTACTTCAGTAATATGGAAAAACGTATTCGATCTGTTCTTGCCAAATGCAAATTATGTCAAAAGGCTAAGCCGCCAACTGTTTCTCACAGAGCACCGTTGTTTCCTATCATTCCAGCGAAATTAAAGGAGATGGCTGCAGTCGATTTGTTCGGTCCAGTGGTTCGTTCTACTAATGGTTTTGCGTACATTTTCGTAGCAGTGGAATTGACATCAAAATATGTGTGTTTTACACCTTTACACAAAGCAACAGCTCGTTCAGTATCTAATGCTTTCATCAAACATTTTCTTAAAGAAGTTGGTCATGTTGATAAGGTTATATCAGATAATGGATCACAGTTTCGCTCTCAAATTTGGCTTCGTACTCTACGGCGTCATAAGATTAAACCAATTTTTATTTCACTTTTTCACCCTCAATCTAATGCTTCAGAGAGATGGATGAAGGAAATCAATAAATTGTGCCGTCTTTATTGTCATCAGAATCACAGAACTTGGGATCAGTATCTTCATATTTTTCAAAACATTCTGAATGAACTTCCTAATGACTCAACTTCTTTACCGCCTATACTGATATTAAAAAATAAAGTACCAACAAATCGCATTTCTGAAATCGTTCCTTTTCCGCCTTCACGGAAACTGCGGCATTCTGAAGTTGTCAACCTGGCTCTACGAAATATTGCGTCTGCGGCTGCAAGAAGAGAGAAATCAGCTAAATGTCCTGGTCGTTTAAAAATTTTGTCAGTTGGTCAAAAGGTGTTAATTAAGTCTCACCGTTTGTCTCATAAAGGAAAAGGCTTATGTCGCAAATTTTTTCTGCTTTATAACGGTCCATATAGGATTCGCAAAATTATTCATGATAACTCTGTTGAAGTAGAAACTCTTAAATCTCGGCGCTCTAAGGGAATACATCACATATCTAACGTTGAAATTTTTGTGGAATGACATACTTTTGAGACATCAACAGTTGTACGTAAACACACGGAGAATGCAAGAGTACCGCGCCGTGTTCCGGCGGCGGCAGATACTCAAAGCAACAATGAAGTCTGCGCGCCGCACAAGGCTGTCGTTGACCGCAAACAATCACTTTCTACGTCACGCGCCTACAGCTGATCGAGCGCTCAGTGCGAATGCACTGACAGCCGTAAACAAATACACAGTCTAATTTCTCCGATTAAATTCAGTATAAAGCTATAGTGATTTGATGAATTATGTTATTAACGTTCAGTATTTTTCAGGATACGGTTGTATAAAATATTTAAGACCTTCAGGTAAATTCTGTGCGTGTCCGACGTTAAGACGACTTGCTATTGAGAAAATTTCAGCAAGAATGTCATTTCGAAAAAAAAAGTAATAAATTAAAAAGGGTAACTATTAATTGAGTTTAATTTTCAGGTAACATAATTTCACTTAGGTACGTATTTTAGATGTAATTTGCTGCTCGCGATTACGTGATTCATACTTTGTGCTAAATTTCATGTTCTATGAATTTACTTGTGAAGTGACGTGCTTGTGTACATTTACTGATTTTGACAATGTTTTATTAATGAACAGTGTTATTACTTGCGTATATTATGCGTCGCTTGGCTGCTATGCTTTTTCACTGATGTCATATTTTTTTAATTATGTGCCTGCTGTGCTTATTTATTTAAATTGTAATTGTCACCTGATTAATTGTGCTGACTGTAGTTAGGTATGTAGGTTACACTTTGTGATTTATCTGCTAGCGCCTTCATGTTTACTTATTAAGATTACATATGAACATTTATTTGCTTATGCTGATATGATGATAATGACCTGTTTATTATGTAAGATACATATTTGCTGCTTCGCGTATGGATTGTATATTAACACATTTCCTTTTGTTGTCATAACTACTCTTCAATTTAGAATATAGCAATGCTGATATACTGTGTACAAACATAGAGTTTAGGTTACACTGTGGTATTAATTATAGATTGTTCGCTTGGCAGAGCCTCGTTATAGGGATTGTGCTGCATCCACTTGTTGACATTCTGTTCTCTACTGGTATATTTACTCGCTATTGCATGTTTTGCTTACGCTCAGTGCCTTATATTTTTAAGATAAGAAAATGAACTGCTATAATTCGACGAACGACATTAGTACGAGAAACTTCATAGAAGTCACATGAGCTGGAGGTTTTATGGAAGCTGTATAAATTTATGCTAATAGGAAGGAAGTTAACGACATGACATACCAACACTAGGTTAGACCATTGACAGTTATTACACTGCATTCTTCGTGAGCAATTGAAATAGGAAGTGACACTTGACACAAGAAATACTCCACATGTTTGCTTCTGTTTGCCATAATTTTTGAAGTGGTGTACACACTGAAATATCACGATCATTAACACTTCGTAATCGTACTTACTTACTGAAAGTTATTCGAACTAAGTCTGTTAGAGGTCATGTATGCATTTCTTTTATTTAATGATGGACAAGGAACCAAAATGTATCTTATAATTTATAATGAGTAGAAGATTTGAGTCAGATGGATTATACAGAGGTTGTGTGTGGACACTGTGTCTTCGGATTGTATGGGATGATGAATTGAAGTTGCACTAGGATTTTGTCTGTACTTGTTCGAGGAGACTGACTAGAGGGAAGAGTTGTTATGGAAGTGAAATGATATTGGTGCTGAGGTTTATATGTATCAACGTATTGAAGAGGTATTATAGAGGTATTGAGATTATGTGAAGTTCATGATTATTGGAGTTTTCGTGGACAAGAGGTAAGGTAAATGATATTGATGATAAGGTTTATATGTATCGACGTATTGAAGATGTATTATTGAAGTATTGAGATTATGTGATGCTGATGATTATTGGAGTTTTGGTGGATAAGAGGTAAAGTAAGTGAGGAGCATATTTTTTTGTTGGTCTATATGGAACAAGGAGGATGAAGATGGCAGACTAGAACACTCAAGTAGAAGGAAGATTGTCTACACACACACTTTGTTAAATCACTAAGCAGTATATATATATATATATATATATATATATATATATATATATATATATATATATATTTTTTTTTTTTTTTGAAGAGAGGAAGTATTTGCATATCTTGGCTCACTGACAGTTGTTCAGCAACAGTACATTTGATCTGGCTTGGCAAACATTGGTCTTGACATGATGACTATGACGTTGACTTAACTATTATTGACTGTTATACATTGCTGCCACTACTACTTGATACACATGATGAACATCAAATTTTGACAGAATTACATTTACACAGTTAACACTATTCAACTACACAGGAGCACTAAATGTGGATGAAAGATGAGTGAGTGTGTTTCGTGTGTTTTCCTTTTATAATCCCAGAGAAGTGATCCCAACCTATCTCCTAAATATTATTTTACTTGTTTGTTGTGGCTTGCACTGACACCCATAAATATTATAGGTTTACTGCTATTTGTGTATTGTAATAGTTAATATGACAATTATCTGATATCATTTGTGTGTTTATTATGATTTGTATGTTTAGTGTAAGAGCATTGATAATAATTTGTTAAAGAAATTGTATGTGCATTCAAACTATTGTTCATGACTGAACTGACTGATTAGTGATAAGGAATATTATGGACTGTTATTTGCACTTTTTCTACATGATTGGTGCCACTAGGACATGTTTAAATTCTGCTGATGAACTGTGTGATTAGTGATAGTGTATATTATGGACTGTTACTTGCACTTTTTCTACATGATTGGTGCCACTAGGACATGTTTAATTTCTGCTGATGAACAGTGTGATTAGTGATAGTGAATATTATGGACTGCGGTCAGCACCTATTCAACATTACTGGGTGCCACTGATGGACTGCTTCTACCGAAATGATGTCACTTGTTGGTGTCTGCACCTGCTCAACATTGCTGGTGCCACTAATGGAACTGCTTATACTGAAATGGTGTTACTTGTTGGTGTCTGCACCTGCTCAACATTGCTGGGTGCCACTGATGGACTGCTTCTACCGAAATGATGTCACTTGTTGGTGTCGGCACCTGCTCAACATTGCTGGGTGCCACTGATGGACTGCTTCTACTGAAAAGATGTCACCTGTTGCTGTGTGCACCTGCTCAACATTGCTGGTGCCACTAATGGAACTGCTTATACTGAAATGGTGTTACTTGTTGGTGTCTGCACCTATTCAACATTACTGGGTGCCACTGATGGACTGTTTCTACTGAAAAAATGTCACTTGTTGCTATTTGCACCTGTTGACCATTGCTGGGTGCTACTGCTGGGACTGTCAACTATTTGTTTCTTGGGCTATGGAAAGCGTTTATGTGAATATTTGTATAAACTGATTTTTTGTGTATTACTGTTTCTGAAAAGTAATGAGACTCTTACCTGCACATATTCGTCATTGCTGACGCTATTGATTGAACTGTTTAACCACATAATACTTGTGTAAACTATTATGTAAAGTCACATGTATGAAAGAATTTGTATTGCTTACTGTATTCTATATATTAGGTTATTGAAAGGTCAGTGCAAAGCCAAAATTTTATCTAGTTATATGATATTTACGCATTACTATTATCTTTTATTTTTGTCTGTATTTTTTTGACGAATTTGGTGGTATTTTCACCACCAATGCTGGCAAAAATACCATCAAATTCTAGCCTGTGGAGGAGGGGCATATGAAAGGTGGCTACACTGAGCCACAGCGCCAGAGATCGCGCTAGGGAGTATTGTTCAGCCGTCTCCACTGGCAGTGGTTGTTGAGAGCTCGTGGTAGTCAGTGCTTGTTAAGAACTCGTGGCAGAGAGTGTTTGTTGAGATGTGCTAGTAGGGAGTGCTTGCTGAGATGTGATACTGAAAAGTTCTTGTTGAGATGTGGTAATAGCGAGTCGATGTGGAGATATATTGTAATGATTAGAGTGATTTTGGTCAATATATGAAGGTAACGAAACTTTATTTATTTTTCATTATTTAATGTCGTAAATAATGCTTCATTACAGGTTCAGTCAACAAAGCATCTGGCTTGTGTTCTGGGATTAGAGTGTAATTCTGGTTTTCTTGAGTAATTATGGTATTTCTATTTCCTTTAATTAATTCAGTATAAATGATATTTAAAATTTCTTGTGTTGTTGAAGAGGAACCGTGCCAGATGCGTACGTTGAGTCATACTCCCACACACAGAACAGTTACACTTGTGCTTTGGTTTCGTAGGTTTTATAGTTGCTGGGGACTTAATTAATTAATTGCGTTAATGAAAATTTCCATTGCATTCTTTGTTGTTGTTCTATGCAGTCAGATTGCGTAATAATACTAGTCAGGGCCAACCGTTACGAGACTTCGTAACCGAACAGACAGCTACTATATCAAAAAATTAAAATTATTTGCATTTTATTTTAATTAAGCCCCCATGCATGGCCTAAAGCCGCAATTCAGTGACGCAATTTATGTGTGTGGTGCATTAAAGGAATAAAACTGGCAGCCTACAGTGGTTAAAATGGTTCCATCATTTAGACCAGCGGTGTCCACCCTTTTAGTTTATCTGGGCCACATTGGAAGAAAACGAATATGTTTGGACCGCATAATATATACAAAAAAAGGTGGCGGACCAATGAGAGAATAGCATCTTGAGGCGGAAGTTTCAAATTAAAAATATTCGGCTTTTTTTTTTTATTGATCGTGCGATGACATGCTGACTGAATGGGCGTAACTGATAGTTACTTTGAATCGCATGCGGCCTTCGGGCCGCGGGTTGGACCCCTGTGATTTAGACTATACAAGGAGGCTATGGACGCATACAGGAAGAAATTATTGCCTCTGAGTGTTGCAATGAGACTAATCTTCTGTTTACGGTCCCTGTTGGAGCGATGCTTGAGAGATTGTAGTATACTTCTAGATTCCACGCTTGAAACTTTGGAAGTAGGCTTTCGCAGGATATTGCGCGTCAGGGTTTTCAGCATCTCCGTAATGCTCTCCCATGTTTCAAAGAAACCTGTGGTTATCCGTGCTGCCCTTCCGTCTATACGCTCAATAACCACTATTATTCCTAGTCGAGCACTGTTGTAGGATATGCCACACGGTGTTCTGCAAATACATTTCTTTCTAGACTCATTGCATTTTCCACCATATTAGTGAACCAAAGTCTGCCACCAGCTTTACCCATGACTGAGCTGATGTGACCATACACATTGATGCCTACACATTGATGTTTTTGTGTTCTTTAGCCCGCTTTGATGCTGCTCTCCACGATGGCCTACCCTGTGCAAACTTCTTAATTTCTGTGCAACTACTGCGACCTTCATCCATCTGAACCTGCTTACTGTATTCGAGCCTTGGTCTCCCTCCAGAATTCTTATCCTCCGACACTTGCCTTCATTATCAAATTGACGATGCTTCAGAATTTTACTACCAACCCAGCCATTCCTATTGTAAAGTTGTGCCATAAATTTTTTTCCCTTCACTTCGGTTCAGTACCTCCCCAAAAGTTATTTGATATAGCCTTGTAATCTTTAGCATGTTTCTGTAGCACGACATTTCAATAGCTTCTATTCTGTACTTGTCTGAACTGCTTATCGTCTACTTTTCACTTCCGCACAAGGCTACGCTCCACACGGATATGTTCAGAAGAGACGTCTTTGGTATCACCGCCAACGGGGGTACATATGGACACAGATTAGCTGGCATGGGACTCACGTCGGAGTAATGTGTAAAGCTGTCGCTGACGGTACGAGCAAAGCTTCATATGGGCAGAACTGCTGACGCAGGTACAGGGTTATTACAAATGATTGAAGCGATTTCACAGCTCTACAATAACTTTATTATTTGAGATATTTTCACAATGCTTTGCACACACATACAAAAACTCAAAAAGTTTTTTTAGGCATTCACAAATGTTCGATATGTGCCCCTTTAGTGATTCGGCAGACATCAAGCCGATAATCAAGTTCCTCCCACACTCGGCGCAGCATGTCCCCATCAATGAGTTCGAAAGCATCGTTGATGCGAGCTCGCAGTTCTGGCACGTTTCTTGGTAGAGGAGGTTTAAACACTGAATCTTTCACATAACCCCACAGAAAGAAATCGCATGGGGTTAAGTCGGGAGAGCGTGGAGGCCATGACATGAATTGCTGATCATGATCTCCACCATTACCGATCCATCGGTTTTCCAATCTCCTGTTTAAGAAATGCCGAACATCGTGATGGAAGTGCGGTGGAGCACCGTCCTGTTGAAAGATGAAGTCGGCGCTGTCGGTCTCCAGTTGTGGCATGAGCCAATTTTCCAGCATGTCCAGATACACGTGTCCTGTAACGTTTTTTTCGCAGAAGAAAAAGGGGCCGTAAACTTTAAACCGTGATATTGCACAAAACACGTTATTTTTTGGTGAATTGCGAATTTGCTGCACGAATGCGTGAGGATTCTCTACCGCCCAGATTCGCACATTGTGTCTGTTCACTTCACCATTAAGAAAAAATGTTGCTTCATCACTGAAAACAAGTTTCGCACTGAACGCATCCTCTTCCATGAGCTGTTGCAACCGCGCCGAAAATTCAAAGCGTTTGACTTTGTCATCGGGTGTCAGGGCTTGTAGCAATTGTAAACGGCAAGGCTTCTGCTTTAGCCTTTTCCGTAAGATTTTCCAAACCGTCGGCTGTGGTACGTTTAGCTCCCTGCTTGCTTTATTCGTCGACTTCCGCGGGCTACGCGTGAAACTTGCCCGCACGCGTTCAACCGTTTCTTCGCTCACTGCAGGCCGACCCGTTGATTTCCCCTTACAGAGGCATCCAGAAGCTTTAAACTGCGCATACCATCGCCGAATGGAGTTAGCAGTTGGTGGATGTTTGTTGAACTTAGTCCTGAAGTGTCGTTGCACTGTTATGACTGACTGATGTGAGTGCATTTCAATCACGACATACGCTTTCTCGGCTCCTGTCGCCATTTTGTCTCACTGCGCTCTCGAGCGCCCTGGCGGCAGAAACCTGAAGTGCGGCTTCAGCTGAACAAAACTTTATGAGTTTTTCTACGCATCTGTAGTGTGTCGTGACCATATGTCAATGAATGGAGCTACAGTGAATTTATGAAATCGCTTCAATCATTTGTAATAGCCCTGTATTTACTTGCCAGCAGCAATAGGCTGGCCTATACTCCATTCGCCGAAACAAGAGACGTACTGTAAACACGGCAAGGCGCGTGACCAAAGCGCTGCCGTCGAGGGGTGTACAAGGCAGGGGCGTCAGAAATTTAAAAAAATGAAAGTCGTGTTTTTTGTAATTTGGAACCTAAACATGTGAAAGTAATCCGAGACCTACCTTCCGACACCTTGTTTTACATTACATTAAAATTTATTGTCACTGAAAAAGAGAAATATTTAAGCTTTCAGGAAAAGTTGTTTTTTCGCGTTACTCTATATTTATCACGCCATATCTCCTAAACTGTGTGTCGCACAGCAAAATAATTTTATAATTGCCATATGTTGATGACGTCTGTAAATTTCCTGCCCAATAGATCAGTAATAGTGAAGTAATAAATTGAAATCTCACGTCTGATGCAGGACTTTCACCAAATCATCATCCGAAATATAGTAAGCGACAAACTTTTCCCCTTTAAATTTTTTTGTGGGGGTGTAAGCGAGGAAAGTTTCAGAAAGGTTTGAATTTAATTTTGTAGTTTGTTCGAATGCGATGGGTGCAACCGTTTGTCCTTTATGAGGGATGCATTGTGCGGTTCCCAGGCGCGGCGCTCAGTCAGTGTGGCCGTCTCAGTTGCAGGTGTGAGCTCGTTAGCGGGTGTTGTACAGCGGCGATTTCAGGGTATCTTAAGTTCATCTGTAAAGACGCTTGAAAGACTAGTTGTTGATTATTAGAGTAAGTATATGTGTTTGTAGTCACGCTGAGCATACACTGTTTATGTGAGCATCCAATAGCATCGCATGGTTTCTTATTTTACATATTCTTTTATTTCGTTAGCATGACATACGGCTGTCCTCATTATGTCATCCACGGATTCAGCGAGCGAGGTCGACGTGTCAGTTCTGAGTGCACCAAAGAAGCGAGCAAAGAAGAAATCATTAAGTTCTTCTGAGAAGCACATGGTGCTTAATGTGTACAAAACGGAACTGTTACATCCAGAGCAGTCGATGAGTGACATTGTTTCGAAAACAGCTGCAGCTATAGGTCTTGGACATTCTTCAGTGTATCGTGTGATACGTGAGTACAAGGCCACACACTCTTTGAAGTCTGCCAAGAAAGGAAAATTACGACAGAAACTTTCTGAAACTGTTGATGACTTCGATAGAAATGCGATACGAAGGAAACTACACGATTTTTTTTTTTTTGCAACGAATTGCCAATAACTGACAAAGTGCTTACAGTCGTGAACGAAGATGCTGATCTGGGCAATTTTCGGAGAACTACATTTTATAAGTTATTGAGAGAACTGAATTTCAAATATGTCTGGCGTGGGCGCGATAGCATGCTAATAGACAGGGATGACATCATTTTATGGAGGCGGCGTTATCTTCGAACCATTAAACGGTTGAGAAATGAAGGCAGACCTATTTACTACACTCCTGGAAATTGAAATAAGAACACCGTGAATTCATTGTCCCAGGAAGGGGAAACTTTATTGACACATTCCTGGGGTCAGATACATCACATGATCACACTGACAGAACCACAGGCACATAGACACAGGCAACAGAGCATGCACAATGTCGGCACTAGTACAGTGTATATCCACCTTTCGCAGCAATGCAGGCTGCTATTCTCCCATGGAGACGATCGTAGAGATGCTGCATGTAGTCCTGTGGAACGGCTTGCCATGCCATTTCCACCTGGCGCCTCAGTTGGACCAGCGTTCGTGCTGGACGTGCAGACCGCGTGAGACGACGCTTCATCCAGTCCCAAACATGCTCAATGGGGGACAGATCCGGAGATCTTGCTGGCCAGGGTAGTTGACTTACACCTTCTAGAGCACGTTGGGAGGCACGGGATACATGCGGACGTGCATTGTCCTGTTGGAACAGCAAGTTCCCTTGCCGGTCTAGGAATGGTAGAACGATGGGTTCGATGACGGTTTGGATGTACCGTGCACTATTCAGTGTCCCCTCGACGATCACCAGTGGTGTACGGCCAGTGTAGGAGATCGCTCCCCACACCATGATGCCGGGTGTTGGCCCTGTGTGCCTCGGTCGTATGCAGTCCTGATTGTGGCGCTCACCTGCACGGCGCCAAACACGCATACGACCATCATTGGCACCAAGGCAGAAGCGACTCTCATCGCTGAAGACGACACGTCTCCATTCGTCCCTCCATTCACGCCTGTCGCGACACCACTGGAGGCGGGCTGCACGATGTTGGGGCGTGAGCGGAAGACGGCCTAACGGTGTGCGGGACCGTAGCCCAGCTTCATGGAGACGGTTGCGAATGGTCCTCGCCGATACCCCAGGAGCAACAGTGTCCCTAATTTGCTGGGAAGTGGCGGTGCGGTCCCCTACGGCACTGCGTAGGATCCTACGGTCTTGGCGTGCATCCGTGCGTCGCTGCGGTCCGGTCCCAGGTCGACGGGCACGTGCACCTTCCGCCGACCACTGGCGACAACATCGATGTACTGTGGAGACCTCACGCCCCACGTGTTGAGCAATTCGGCGGTACGTCCACCCGGCCTCCCGCATGCCCACTATACGCCCTCGCTCAAAGTCCGTCAACTGCACATACGGTTCACGTCCACGCTGTCGCGGCATGCTACCAGTGTTAAAGACTGCGATGGAGCTCCGTATGCCACGGCAAACTGGCTGACACTGACGGCGGCGGTGCACAAGTGCTGCGCAGCTAGCGCCATTCGACGGCCAACACCGCGGTTCCTGGTGTGTCCGCTGTGCCGTGCGTGTGATCATTGCTTGTACAGCCCTCTCGCAGTGTCCGGAGAAAGTATGGTGGGTCTGACACACCGGTGTCAATGTGTTCTTTTTTCCATTTCCAGGAGTGTATTTGGACGAGACGTGGGTGAACGCAGGACATACCCGAAGTTACGTCTGGGTACATGACACTATAAATTCCTCAAAACAAGCGTTTCTGTCCGGATTATCCATCAGAAGCAAGGGCCCATCAGGTATATCGCACACATTGGCAGCTATGCAGGGTTCGTTGAAGGATGTTTGTGGACTTTCGAATCCAAGAAAAGTGGAGATTATCATGAGGAGATGTGCGCCGAAACCTTCGAGAACTGGTTTCAAGATGTTCTTCCTCGGCTTCAGGAAAATGCCGTTATCATTCTTGATAACGCGCCGTACCATTCTCGGAGAAAGGAAAAAGTTCCCAATGAGAATTCCAATAAGCACGAAATATCAGAGTGGCTAAAATCTAAAAACATCGATTTCGAAGAAAGAACTTCTAGATATAGTTAAAAATCACAGAACAGCGCACAACGAATTCGGAATAGATGAAATGGCGAAGAATGCAGGGAAAGCTGTTCTTAGAATTCCTCCGTACCACTGTGAATTAAACGCCATCGAGTTATTGTGGGCCAGAATCAAAGGCTATGTTGCAGCGAAAAAACAAAACATAGAAAATGCCGGAAGTTAAAGTACTGCTAGAAGAAGCAGTACGAACAGTGACTGCGGAGGATTGGAACAAGTGCGTCCTCCATGTCGTAGAAAAAGTGGAAACTCAAATGTGGAAATTAGACTGCGTTATAGAGAGAGAGAGGAGCGTTTTGTTAGCAACCTGAATGAAAATAAATCTGCTTCGACAGAATGAACTCAGTTTAACATTATTTCAACATTATTGTTAAATTTATTTCGTACATTGTTGCCCAGGTTTCTCACGGTCCGCTGTGACAGCTCGGCAGCCAGCCGAACGCCACCAGCTGCAAAGAGTGCGCCAAGGAATTTCCACACCCCTACGTATCACGTGCACACCGAATGCTTTCTCTGGAAACGAGCGTAGTCGCTCACGTGACACTGTTTATGTTTCGTCCCAGCTCTTGGTGAACAGACTTTAGTCAGTTCTTAAGCTCAGATCGACTAACATAGACCTGGCTTTCGCGCTGGGAGTTAGTTAGTTGGTTACGTGTTCCATTGATCAATAGCACAGAAAAACCGTTATGATGTGGAACGTGTCAAATGCACAAGAAATGCACACAGGAGACAATTTTTTTTACATTATAGTGTTATACCTAAATGTTTCTATTATCTATCCCATTCTCTTAAATGGCACAAAATACATATGTTATATCTCCAGATTTATTTACTCATATTCAAGAATTCATCTATGGTATAGAAGGAGTCGTCAAGGAGGTATGATTTCAATTTATTTTTGAAACTATTACTGCTGTCTGTCAGACATTTTATTTCATCTGGTAATTTATCAAAAAGTTTTATAACAGCATATTTTACCCCTTTCTGTGCCAAAGATAGGTTAAGTAAAGGATAGTGTAGGTCTTTATTTTTTCTGGTATTGTAATCATGAACATCGCTGTTGATTTTAAACTGGTCCATGTTGCTGAGAAAAAAATTCATTACCGAATAAATTTACTGTGAAGCAGTTGTAAGAATTTGAGAGGTGGCATGAGCCCCCTCTCATATTTCTATCTTACGATTTTCCTCTCTAATTGCATGTGGTGAAAAGTTGCTATTCCTTCACACGCGGACTTCCCACGCAGCGTCTCTCGTCACCCAGGTGGTCCGGTGACAGACGGGCTCTGCTGATCTGGAAAGGGTAAGCCGACGGGTGTGAGGGAGTCGAGTAGATGCTTTCCAGACGCCGACGTTGTAGAATAGTGGCGGAGACATGCTCACAGGGGCCTGAAGTAGCGGCTGGGCTAGAGGTTCCGGTACTTCGCAGAAACTTAGCGAAAATACTTTCTGGCGGGCTACCAGCGAGGCGTGGGAATGACTTGTGTACCCAGGCAGTTGTGGCGGGCAAATTCCCGCGCTTTCTGCAAAATCGTAACTGTGATTGGCTTGCTCAGGGCATAGATCCGTGACGTAGCAAAATCAGCGCAGAAATTGGCGCCAAGAATCTCCATTGGTGGAATGGTAGTGCTCCGGCAATAGAGTGGAATTTTCCGCCGGTTTTCGAGTTGCTGATTGGAACGGTTAACCACGGCCACTGTCGTGGGGGCGGGAATGTTCGGTGTTTGGTTTGTACGGGTTTCCCTTGTGGGGAGTCGGCTCTCGCCTTTCGGTCGGAGTAGGTTACAAGACTGAGCTCTCGCTGCTCTGGACAGCCTGCCTTCCGTTGGCTGTCTAATATACTTTTATTTAATTGTAACTGTTTGACGAAGTTGATGAAGCTTCGACTTCAACGTTACTTTCCGAGTACAGTTGGCAATTGAGCGTTCTGCGTACAACAGGCCTATGTTGTCTGTCTTGAGCAGTTTTGGCTAAAGTTGACTGTATCGGAGTTACTGTGCGACTTCGCTTGTTAAAACCAATCTCTGTACCATCAGTGATTGTGTGGCGAGCCTTCTTCGTCTCCCTCAGAGGCGCATTTGTATTGCTAGGAAGTCTTTAGTCTGGAACAACCAGGCCAGGATAATTTGTTTCGAGCTATACTTGCGACAGTATCATCACCACGACGGGACGTCAAAGCAACCAGCCATCGCCTCCGGTATGCCAGATCGTGTCCGTGCAGTTAAGAAGACAGCTTGGTAATGTACGTCCGCAGCACCAGCAAAGCAGGCAATTTTGCTAGGTGATAATCCGAGCTCAGCAGAGCGCGCCTGTTTGTCTTTTCTAACTTTGATCTGTCTTGGGTGTTCATTGTCTGAGTTCTCACTAATGTAGCAGCAATTAATGCTAGGTTGGCTGTGTGTCTCTCTTAAGACTTGAGTTGCAAGGAATTGGCTCCACATACCACTTCGTCATAAATGTCACAATCTAGTTTAGGGACAACTTCACCTTCACAGCATTTATTTGAGTATCCAATTTGAGCCAATTTGATGTATTGTAAATGTTTCATGTGTTTTAGTTTATTATTTTGAGTTATAATAAATCATATTGTTATTTTGGACAGAACTTTCATTCTGTTAATCGGTAGAGCAACCCTATCATTTCTCACTACATTAATGAAACTTTCCTTTATTTAACTTATTTATCAAATGAAATTATTGCAGGTGCCAAACTCTTTCCTACTCCACTTGCAGGGTCGATTACAATCAGTTCGCATTTCTTTTTAATCCATGTGCAACAGCAAAAGTCGGAGTTAGAATAGGGGGGGGGGCTTAGAGCATCATTTACATATGTAGATTCTAGAAGAATTTAGTGTTAAATACACTGCTAGCCCCGGCACCTCGCAAATTCTTAACCCTTTAAACAGATGCCTACAAGATGTGCGACTATGAATCCCACACGTTATTCTAACTACTTTCTTTTGAGCAGTGAATACCTTTTGCCTAAGTGTTGAGTTGCCCCAGAATATTATTCCGTATGACATCAGAGAGTGGAAGTATGCAAAGTGTGTTAGCTTACCAATTTCTACATCCTCAGAATTGGCAATTATTCTGATTGCAAAAGTTGCTGAACCTAGTCGCTTTAGGAGATCCAAAATATGACTTTTCCAATTAAGATTCTCATCTATGTGCACACCCAAACACTTAGTATGCTCTACCCTGGCTACTGACTTCTTTTGATGTGTTATGTTTATTGAAGGAATTATAGTTTCTGCAGAAGAAAATTGGATGTACTTTTTTTTTCCAAAGTTCAGAGCAAGCGCATTCGCAGAAAACCAATTAATAACTTTTCCAAAGACCTTATTTGTATCGTTTTCTATCGGACTTTCTTTTACTGGATTAATAATTATGCTTGTATCATCAGCAAACAGTGTCAGTTCAGCATCTTGTTTCACATAACATTCACATATTTCAAGAACAGGAGGGGACCCATGATTGAACCTTGTGGAACACCTAATGTAATTTCACCCCAGTTACATGAAGTGGCAAACTCCTTTGAAGCACTTGAAGCATATAAAGAAACTTTTTGCTTCCTGTTCTGTGGATATGACTTAAACCACTCATATGCTGTTCCATTTATACCATAGAATTGTAACTTCTCTAACATAATCTTGGATAGGCACACTTGTTGATTTAGTCGTTCAAGCTGGTCGCATCATGTACTTTTTCTACGCCAGTCTCTATACAGTGGTCGAACTCTCTCCTCCGCCGTAGACTGACCTGCACATCGAGTTTTTCCTCTCCTGGGGTCCAGCTCCCCGTCTTCCGGGTCGAACACTCACCATCGGCTGGAGCAGCGACACTTCTGCTGGCAGGACAGTTTCCGAGGCGTCGTCACGTCTGTGCAGATACGAAAACTTCCTAAAACTGAAATTTAATTCAGATGTTAAAAAGTTCCGCTTTTCGAAAAATGCCCTTCTTGCTATTGCCATTTTGTACTTTACATTCTCACTACTCCGGCCATCATCAATTATTTTACTGCCAAAATGGTAAAACTCATCTATTGCTCTTTGTATCTAATTTCAGAATCGAATTCCACCAAAATTCGCCTGATTCAATTCGACTACATTCCATTAACATTGCTCTAGTGTCGTTGATATTCTTCATTTTATAGTCTTTTTTCAAGACAATACCCATTCCGTTTAGCTGCTCTTGCAAAGCCATTGCCGTTTATCACAGGAAACGCAAGTGTTTTATTTCTTCCCTCTAAACTTTAAAACTCTTTCCAAATTTCTGCTCTGTTTTCTTCACTATTTGCTTGTCTTACGGATTAAATAAATTCGGGGAGGTGATGCAGTAGTGCCTCAATTCCTTCTCAACTACTCCTGCCATGCAACTTTAGTCATAGTTGTAGCAATGTTATACATTTGAGTGATCTGCCGCAACGGTTAGTAAGGTATATGAGAGGATCGACACGGCGTGATCTATAAAATCCGCGAGGCTAGTTTATTTAGTTATAAACACATCAAAAAAGTTTTGCATCACCCTGATTCCCAGAACTCCTGAAGATAGACGTTGACTGTGGGTATTGTGTCACAGACACACTCCCTTTGACTGTTCATACACGTCACTAAACCCGCCCAAAGATGTAAACAACAAGACATTAGTAGCGCCTATTAGACGGAGGGAGTCCGACAGCCGATCAGTTCCAGTCATTCCACCAGGAAGGACGTACACGGCTCGTGTTGTCTGTAGTTCAACCCGACGGCATGCAGCGCGGTAACATGCCGATTGGACCCCTCCGAATTGGCATCACGTTCTCTCCACCGATGAGAGCCGTATATGCCTTCAACCAGACACTCGTCAGAGACGTGTTTGGAGACAACACGGTCAAGCTGAACGCCTTAGACACACTGTCCAGCGAGTGCAGCAAGGTGGAGGTTCCCTGCTGTTTTGGGGTGGCATTATGTGAGGCCGACGTACGCCACTGGTGGTCACGGAAGGCACCATAACGGCTGTATGATACGTGAATGTCATCCTCCGACGGATAGTGCAACCATATCGGCAGCATACTGCCGAGGCATTCGTCTTCGTGGACGACAATTCGCGCCTCCATCGTGCGCATCTTGTGAATGACTTCCTTCAGGATAACGACATCGCTCGGCTAGAGCGGCCAGCATGTTCTCCAGACATGAACTCTATCGAACATGCCTGGGATAGATTGTAAGGGGGTGTTTAGGGGACGACGTGAGCCACTAACCACTCTGAGGGATCTACGCCAAATCGCAGTTGAGGAGTGGGACAATCTGAACCAACAGTGCCTTGGTGAACTTGTGGATAGTATGCCACGGCGAATACAGGCATGCACCAATGCAAGAGGACGTGCTACTGCGTATTAGAGGTACCGGTGTGTACAGCAATCTGGACCACCACCTCTGAAGGTTTCGCTGTATGGTGGTACAACATGCAATGTGTGGTTTTCATGAGCAATAAAAAGGGCGGAAACTATGTTTATGTTGATCTCTATTCCAATTTTCTGTACACGTTCCGGAACTCTCGGAACCGAGGTGATGCAAAACCTTTTTTTGGTGTGTGTGTATATTCATGATAGGGAAAGTTTAAGATCCACCGGCTCTCAGTCTGTAATAAAACGTATCGACCAAACTGACGCACAAGGGGAGTCGCGATATCAAGTAGTGGACTCGTACCTCTCTGTACGTCGCGTGATTAAACGCAGGATAGAACGAGGAGTGTGGGAGGGGCTTATGGGTTCTTTCCGTGAGTGCTCGTTTGTTTACCCTTCCATTCTGTGCGGGAAATATACGACACCTGTCTGATTTTAGCTGCCGCCGGGCAATGTAGTGCTCTCCACCGGGGAGAAGGAGACAATTGTTCAGCGGGGCGGCACGAGCTCTGGCGGTACTCTGACGTCAGCAGCGCAGTAGCCACGTACTGATGCCGTGGAGCCCTTTTGTAATCTAAAAAGTAAGCAACCAGCGTTGGAGTTAAACGTCTTCTCCACGTCACAGTCATTAGAGACGCAGCACAAGCTCGGATCGACATCTTGCCTCGGACAGTTTAAGGAAGCTGAGGAGAACTTAAATCTTGATGATGGGACGAGGACGTGAAACGCGAACCTCCCGAAAGCGAGGGAGTCCGCTGCCTCAATCGCTGCGGAATCTCACTCAGTTTTATGATCTGAGGTGTACTGACGAAAAAATGTGCTGAATTATGAACGAACAAACATCATCTCGCTCACCATTTCTTTTGTAAATGATTACTGGCTCAAATGGCTCTAAGCACTATGGGACTTAACATCTATGGTCATCAGTCCCCTAGAACTTAGAACTACTTAAACCTAACTAACCTAAGGACATCACACACATCCATGCCCGAGGCAGGATTCGAACCTGCGACCGTAGCAGTCGCGCGGCTGCGGACTGAGTAAATGATTACTGTTTCGATTTTCCGAGCAGGTTATTTTCAGATGTGGCTTCGAAAACTGCTGTTTGTCAACAGTGGAATGAATGAGATAGGTTTATGACCTTCAAACCAGTGTTGGAAAACTGGTAGTTACTAACAATTAATAAAAGATATAGTGATCCAGATTATATTCGTTCAGTCATCACAACAACTGGTATCACTATTCGTGGGACTGATGAGCTCGCCGTTTGCTCCCATAGCCCCTCTACATTAATCAATCAATCAATAACTGCTCCTGAGACACGGCGTCAGTTATAATTCAGAATTATATACAATTAGAGTGAATTTTTCACGCCACTTACTTTGTCAGTTCCAATATGGAAACTTGTTGAAGTTCAGTTTACCGCCATCGTCTGGTGTCATAACGGTAGTTTACGTTTGGAATATTTAAACCACAACATAATAACGCACCAAGCACTATTTGTTACAAAAACTGCCTTTTCATTTAGTTAGCAACTACTTTCAGGGTGTTGGACTTCGCTTCGGTTATAAGACTGAGTCAGTTTTAGTAATGCACTGAGGTGACAAAAATCATGGAGTACCTTCTAACGTCGTGTCGGACCTCCTTTTGCCCGGAATAGTGCATCAACTCGACGTGGCATAGGCTCAACACGTGGTTGGAAGTCCCCTGCAGACATATTTAGCCATGCTTCCTCTGAAGGCCGACCATTATTGTGAAAGTGTTACCATCGCAGTATCTCTCGATACTGTCCAATAAATGTTCGATGGGGTCCATGTTGGGCAGTATGGCTGGCCAAATCATTTGCTACTGTCCAAAATGTTCTTCAAGCCCATCACGAACGACTGTGGCCTGGTGACATGTTTGGGAACACGCAGTCACGGAACGGCTGCAAACAGTCTCCAAGTAGCCGAACATGACTATTTCCAGTCAATGATCGGTTCAGTTGAACTAGATGACCCAGTCCATCCAGCTAAACACAGTTCACACCATTACGGAGCCGCCACCAGCCTGGACATTGCCTTCCTAAAAATGCGTCCATGGCTTCGTGGGGTCTGCGGCACGCTCGAACCCTACTGCCATGAGCTCTCATCAAAGAAATCGTGGCTCATCTGACCAGGCCTCCGTTTTGCAGCCGTGTAGCGTACAACGGGTATGACCACGAGCCCAGGAGATGCGCTGCAGGTGATGTTGTCTTAGCAAAGGCACCCGCATCGGTCGTCTGCTGCCACGGCCCATTGACGCCAGATTTCCCCACAATCCTGACGGATACGCTCGTCGTACGTCCCACGTTGATTTCTGTGGATATTTCACGCTGTGTTGCTTGTCTCTTAGCACTGACAACTCTACTTAACGACCGAGAGCAGCGGCGTTCGCGTAAAGGTCATCGGCCGCTGCGTTGTGCGTGGTCACAGGTAACGCCTGATGTCTGGTATTCTTCGCAAACTCTTGACACTGTGGATCTCGAAATTTTCAATTCCCTAACGATTTCCGAAGTGGAATTTCCCATTCGTGCAGCTCCAACTAACACTCCGCGTTCACAATCTGTTAATTCCAAAATTATGTGCGACACGTTTTCGCATGAATCGCCTAAGCGAAAATGTCAGCCCCGTCAATGCACTGCTCTTTTGTACCTTGGGTAAGCGTGAAAGGTTTCCCTGTTTGGGGACTATGTAAAAAATGATTGAGAATGTATGCAAAATTTCGTTTACGGACAACATTTATTTTCCCACAACAAAGACAGACATAAGTTATGCTAAACAAGTTATGACTGAATACCGCAGACAACTAACAGCTGGTTTAAGACCACAATGGACAAGGATCCTGGGTGGCAGAAGTGATTCAAGTACTCTGGCCCTAAAATTGTGGCTAACGCAATCTCAATTGATGTGACACTGAGCAGACATTGAGTGAATTAGTTTACTGTAAGTTCTCTACATAGGTGCAGCTGAGAGCAAGTTTCGATTGAGATCTGTACACCCTGACTATTCTACATCTACATCTACATTTATACTCCGCAAGCCACCCAACGGTGTGTGGCGGAGGGCACTTTACGTGCCACTGTCATTACCTCCCTTTCCTGTTCCAGTCGCGTATGGTTCGCGGGAAGAACGACTGTCTGAAAGCCTCCGTGCGCGCTCTAATCTCTCTAGTTTTACATTCGTGATCTCCTCGGGAGGTATAAGTAGGGGGAAGCAATATATTCGATACCTCATTCAGCTCCATTCAGCAATACTAAACAGTCCTCCAAAGTGGTACGTTCAGTCAACGATTTAACAATTGCAAATTTCAGGGAAAGCCTACAGCAGTTAGACTGGGATGAGGTGTACCGTGAACCTGATGCCAATTTAAAATATAATTTATTTCATGACATTTTTGTAAATGCATTTGAAAACTGCTTCCCCAAGAAAATAGTTAAATATACTCGTAAGAAACCTTGTAAGAAACCATGGCTTACTAAGGGTATAAAAATATCTTGTAACCGCAAAAGGGAAATGTATCTGACAGCAAGAAAGAGTAGTGACCCAGAAACTATCAAAAATTATAAAAACTACTGTGTTATATTAAGACAAGTTATTAAAAAATCCAGGAGTATGTGTATCATGTCTGAAATCAGCAACTCTGATAATAAAATTAAAACAATTTGGAATATTATTAAAAGAGAAACAGGTCAACCAAGAGCAGAGGAAGACAGTATTACCATCAAATTGAATGAAAACTTTACGAACAAAAAGTCAGAAGTTGAAAATATTTTTAATAATCATTTTCTAAATGTTGTGGATATAGTAGGATCCAGGTGTTCATTAGAAGATGCTAGGCTGTTAATGGAAGAGGCCATACCTATGCAATTTGATACAATTGAAATCTCACCCACTTCTCCCTTTGAAATTAGGAAAATAATAAACTTGCTTAAAAGCAAAAACTCACATGGAATTGATGGCATTTCCAGCAAAATACTAAAAGCTTGTTCTCAACAGATAAGTAAGATTCTCAGCCACCTGTGTAATAGCTCTCTGGAACAGGGCATTTTCCCTGATAGACTGAAATATGCTATTGTTATACCTTTGCATAAAAAGGGGGATAGATCTGATGTCAACAATTACCGTCCAATCTCCCTTCTAACAGCTTTATCCAAAATTTTTGAGAAAGTAATGTATTCAAGAGTAGCTTCACATATCTGTAAAAATGAAGTACTAACAAAATGTCAGTTTGGTTTTCAGAAAGGTTTTTCAACAGAAAATGCCATATATGCTTTCACCAGTAAAATTTTGAATGATCTGAATAACCGAACACCACCCATTGGGATTTTTTGTGATCTCTCAAAGGCTTTTGATTGTGTAAATCATGAAATTCTGCTAGACAAGCTCAAGTATTGTGGCATGAGTGGGACAGTGCACAAATGGTTTAATTCGTACCTAACTGGAAGAGTGCAGAAAGTTGAAATAAGTAGTTCTCGTAACATGCAATACTGTCTTTCAGAAAATTACTAAGTGGTTCCTTGTAAACGGACTCTCACTGAATTTTGATAAGACACAGTACATACAGTTCCGTACAGTGAATGGTATGACGCCATTAATAAATATAGACCTTAATCAGAAGCATATAGCTAAGGTAGAATATTCCAAATTTTTAGGTGTGTCCATTGATGAGAGATTAAATTGGAAGAAACACATTGATGATCTGCTGAAACGTTTGAGTTCAGCTACTTATGCAATAAGGGTCATTGCAAATTTTCGTGATAAACATCTTAGTAAATTAGCTTACTACGCCTATTTTCACTCATTGCTTTCATATTGCATCATATTTTGGGGTAATTCATCACTGAGGAATAAAGTATTTATTGCACAAAAGCGTGTAATCAGAATAATAGCTGGAGTCCACCCAAGATCATCCTGCAGACATTTATTTAAGGATCTAGGGATATTCACAGTAGCTTCTCAGTATATATACTCTCTTATGAAATTTGTTATTAACAACCAAACCCAATTCAAAAGTAATAGCAGTGTGCATAACTACAATACTAGGAGAAAGGATGATCTTCACTATTCAAGATTAAATCTAACTTTGGCACACAAAGGGGTGAATTATACTGGCACTAAAGTCTTTGGTCACTTACCAAATAGTATCAAAAGTCTGACAGATAACCAACAAGTATTTAAGAAGAAATTAAAAGAATTTCTGAATGACAACTCCTTCTACTCCATAGAGGAAGTTTTAGATATAAATTAAGAAAAAAAAAGAAAAAAATATTAAAAAAACAAATATAAAAAATAAAGAAAAACAAAAAACACAAAAAAATAAAGTTGTTATATTAACTTAAGTATGTTGTTAAATTAACCTAATTATGTCATGTATTGGAAAATTCGACTCATTCCACATCATTACGAAATATCGTATTCATGATCCATGGAACTAGTATTAATCTAATCTAATCTAATCTAATCTAATCATCCAGAAACGCACCCTCTCGAAACCTGGCGAGCAAGCTACACCGCGATGCAGAGCGTCTCTCTTGCAGAGTCTGCCACTTGAGTGTATTAAACATCTCCGTAACGCTATCACGGTTACCAAATAACCCTGTGACGAAACGCGCCGCTCTTCTTTGGATCTTCTCTATCTCCTCCGTCAACCCGATCTGGTACGGATCCCACACGGATGAGCAATACTCAAGTACAGGTCGAACGAGTGTTTTGTAAGCCACCTCCTTTGTTGATGGACTACATTTTCTAAGCACTCTCCCAATGAATCTCAACCTGGTACCCGCCTTACCAACAATTAATTTTATATGATCATTCCACTTCAAATCGTTCCGCACGCATACTCCCAGATATTTTACAGAAGTAACTGCTACCAGTGTTTGTTCCGCTATCATATAATCATACAATAAAGCATCCTTCTTTCTATGTATTCGCAATACATTACATTTGTCTATGTTAAGGGACAGTTGCCACTCCCTGCACCAAGTGCCTACCCGCTGCAGATCTTCCTGCATTTCGCTACAATTTTCTAACGCTGCAACTTCTCTGTATACTACAGCATCATCCGCGAAAAGCCGCATGGAACTTCCGACACTATCTACTAGGTCATTTATATATATTGTGAAAAGCAATGGTCCCATAACACTCTCCTGTGCCACGCCAGAGGTTACTTTAACGTCTGTAGACGTCTCTCCATTGAGAACAACATGCTGTGTTCTGTTTGCTAAAAACTCTTCAATCCAGCCACACAGCTGGTCTGATATTCCGTAGGCTCTTACTTTGTTTATCAGGCGACAGTGCGGAACTGTATCGAACGCCTTCCGGAAGTCAAGAAAAATGGCATCTACCTGGGAGCCGGTATCTAATATTTTCTGGGTCTCGTGAACAAATAAAGCGAGTTGGGTCTCACACGATCGCTGTTTACGGAATCCATGTTGATTCCTACAGAGTAGATTCTGGGTTTCCAAAAACGACATGATACTCGAGCAAAAAACATGTTCTAAAATTCTACAACAGATCGAAGTCAGAGATATAGGTCTATAGTTTTGCGCATCTGCTCGACGACCCTTCTTGAAGACTGGGACTACCTGTGCTCTTTTCCAATCATTTGGAACCCTCCGTTCCTCTAGAGACTTGCGGTACACGGCTGTTAGGAGGGGGGCAAGTTCTTTCGCGTACTCTGTGTAGAGTCGAATTGGTATCCCGTCAGGTCCAGTGGACTTTCCTCTGTTGAGTGATTCCAGTTGCTTTTCTATTCCTTGGACACTTATTTCGATGTCAGCCATTTTTTCGTTTGTGCGAGGATTTAGAGAAGGAACTGCAGTGCGGTCTTCCTCAGTGAAACAGCTTTGGAAAAAGGTGTTTAGTATTTCAGCTTTACGCGTGTCATCCTCTGTTTCAATGCCATCATCATCCCGGAGTGTCTGGATATGCTGTTTCGAGCCACTTACTGATTTAACGTAAGACCAGAACTTCCTAGGATTTTCTGTCAAGTCGGTACATAGAATTTTACTTTCGAATTCACTGAACGCTTCACGCATAGCCCTCCTTACGCTAACTTTGACATCGTTTAGCTTCTGTTTGTCTGAGAGGTTTTGGCTGCGTTTAAACTTGGAGTGAAGCTCTCTTTGCTTTCGCAGTAGTTTCCTAACTTTGTCGTTGTACCACGGTGGGTTTTTCCCGTCCGTCACAGTTTTACTCGGCACGTACCTGTCTAAAACGCATTTTACTATTGCCTTGAACTTTTTCCGGAGCAGCAATACGTTATCCTGTTTGCTTCGTACGGCGATGTAACTTGCAGCTGGCGAGATGGATGCGGCAGAGATGAGACATGAGGCAGCACCTGTGAATCGATCGTGGCCACGAAAGAAATGCAAAAATCTCACGGTGTAGCGATCAGGGAGACGGACCGCAGTTTCCTCTCTACCAGAGCCCTGAAATTACGCTAGATTTCAGTGTGTGACACACCCGTTCGCTGGTCGTACCAAGGACCAATTTGGCTCACTTATACGATAGAATGCACAAGGATACCAAACGTCAAGACTGGTGAACCAAAAATGAATAAGTGTGCCCTCGGCAAACGAGCAGTCCGAGACGTTTGAAGTCACACTATCTGTACAATAAGAACTTCATCACAGGCTCTCAAGTCTAACTACTCGCAAGTGAAGTCAGTCACAGGACAGGTGCCAAGCACCAACCACACATGCCAGAGCTTCAACCAGAAGGACACTTTCAGACCGAAGTCCAGAACCCGAGTGCCTCACACCTATTAAGAAAAATTTCCGTAAGTGCACGAACGACACCGCCTTCACGCCATCTTGAGCCAATCGTAGGGCCCCTCCCACATGACAGCACAAATTCATATCAAACCAGGGCAAGATTTACAAAACCTGCGTCTCTGGAAAAAAAGGAAACTTCCAATTACTGGAGGAAGATGTTATTGTCCGAATTCGCATCGCTTCCCACGGCAACAAGTGAACAGGTACAATCTTAAAGATACGAGGGCAGTTCAATAAGTAATGCAACACATTTTTTTTTCTCGGCCAATTTTGGTTGAAAAAACCGGAAATTTCTTGTGGAATATTTTCAAACATTCCCGCTTCGTCTCGTATAGTTTCATTGACTTCCGACAGGTGGCAGCGCTGTACGCAGCTGTTAAAATGGCGTCTGTAACGGATGTGCGTTGCAAACAACGGGCAGTGATCGAGTTTCTTTTGGCGGAAAAACAGGGCATCTCAGATATTCATAGGCGCTTGCAGAATGTCTACGGTGATCTGGCAGTGGACAAAAGCACGGTGAGTCGTTGGGCAAAGCGTGTGTCATCATCGCCGCAAGGTCAAGCAAGACTGTCTGATCTCCCGCGTGCGGGCCGGCCGTGCACAGCTGTGACTCCTGCAATGGCGGAGCGTGCGAACACACTCGTTCGAGATGATCGACGGATCACCATCAAACAACTCAGTGCTCAACTTGACATCACTGTTGGTAGTGCTGTCACAATTGTTCACCAGTTGGGATATTCAAAGGTTTGTTCCCGCTGGGTCCCTCGTTGTCTAACCGAACACCATAAAGAGCAAAGGAGAAACATCTGTGCGGAATTGCTTGCTCGTCATGTGGCTGAGGGTGACAATTTCTTGTCAAAGATTGTTAGAGGCGATGAAACATGGGTTCATCACTTCGAACCTGAAACAAAACGGCAATCAATAGAGTGGCGCCACACCCACTCCCCTACCGAGAAAAAGTTTAAAGCCATACCCTCAGCCGGTAAAGTCATGGTTACAGTCTTCTGGGACGCTGAAGGGGTTATTCTGTTCGATGTCCTTCCCATGGTCAAACGATCAACTCTGAAGTGTATTGTGCTACTCTTCAGAAATTGAAGAAACGACTTCAGCGTGTTCGTAGGCACAAAAATCTGAACGAACTTCTCCTTCTTCATGACAACGCAAGACCTCACACAAGTCTTCGCACCCGAGAGGAGATCACAAAACTTCAGTGGACTGTTCTTCCTCATGTACCCTACAGCCCCGATCTCGCACCGTCGGATTTCCATATGTTTGGCCCAATGAAGGACGCAATCCGTGGGAGGCACTAAGCGGATGATGAAGAAGTTATTGATGCAGTACGACGTTGGCTCCGACATCGTCCAGTGGAATGGTACCGTGCAGGCATACAGGCCCTCATTTCAAGGTGGCATAAGGCCATAGCATTGAATGGAGATTACGTTGAAAAATAGTGTTGTGTAGCTAAAAGATTGGGGAATAACCTGGTGTATTTCAATGCTGAATAAAACAACCCCTGTTTCAGAAAAAAATGTCTTGCATTACTTATTGAACTGCGCTCGTATTTATCTAAATCGCCTGTGCCTTGGAGCTTGTTAGTCCTAGCTAAGAGGTGCAGTAAAGATTCTATCTCTAAATGTCTGTCAGACAGCAGAGTTTCTTATACAACCGAGGCGACCGATGGAAGTGGGTCACTGGCCTATTTGCAGTATTGATGAACATGAAAACTTGTGAATTTTTATTACGTGCAGCTCTGCACACAATGTCCGGTATATGACTCCACAGTGTAGACATGTCCCTTCAGTCCATCACACTCAGCCCAGCCTTCGGCTGGCGCCAGTGCAGGTATCACAGCATTGTCCTGCTGGAGACCTGTCTCGACGAGGGGCTGCCCTGTCTGCCCTGTACGGCTGTGGGCCTGTCTGGCACGATTTACTGAGGGATGGGCTCGCCGCCGATTGCTTTCAACTCCAACATGCCACTCCTGTGAGCTAAGAACCATAAGAAATACCTCATACTTTTAGCGCCCTACCGGGCTCCATCAACGTCTGCTCATGCCGTTAACTTTCTAGAGTCTCGCTCAAGGTGCGTCAGGTTGTAATAAAATCTTTAATAATTTTCTGTATATGAAAAACAGGTGAGAGAGTAACTTGTCCTCTCTCAAGTGATGCTACCGCCATCTGTATGTGTGCATATAGCTAACCCATGACTTGTCACCTGAGTGTATAATAGGTGCATGGTCAGAAGCAAATCTACAGACGACACAAGTGCTCGTTCCACATACAGAGCTGACACTCTCTGTTGCCGCTATGCCTGGGTCGTTAAAGACTGTTCAAAAATCTCCTCACCTCCAGCACCTGCTGTAAACATTACCTTCACCCTTCACAGTCCACCATCTCTTCCTTGTCTTTTCGCTGTACTCGATGATACTGACATATCACAAATGAAAACTTTCAACATTCACATCACTTCTCCACATTAACTTGAACTCCAATCAAAATTCTTTAGCCACAAGCGCTGAAAGAGAAATATCGAATTTCTGGAAGAAACTGAGCCTCATCATATATATGATTCAGATGAGTAATGGAAGTTTATTACTAATTTTATTACTGAAATATCAATGAGAAAAAAATAGTTATAACACTAGCCTGCCATGGCACAACTAATGTTACCCTCTGAGCGGATTTGGGAATTTATGAACGCATGTGTATCTAGTGGATAAAGGTATGTGACTGTAATTTTGAATATATTGCAATTAACAGAAAAACTAAATAGGCTTTAACTTTGGGGTTTAATGAAAGTAGTGAAATTCATATATGAATAAAAAAATGGATGTTCGCCAGCCCAATTAGGCTCATGAATTTGGAAATATACGTTTAAGAAAATTGAATATTAGTTGCTGAAGTGACTTTCATTAATATTTCCCTTTGAATAGCACACAGGATACAAATGGACACATGGCACTCTGAGCTATGGGTAGCAGCAGTAACCAAAAATGCACAAACTAGTAATCATAGAAAGCAAAAATGCACCAAACTTATACTAATAACAGTTACACTCAAGAGCATTACCTGAACCAGTACAGGGATGTTACTGCAAGAAGTGCAGAACTAAAATTGAACAGCAGGGGCTTCTTACTTAACTGACATGTAACAACCACTAACAAACACAGTGTCATAATTACACTGTTTATACTCCCATTTATAGAAATATATCAGATTTCGTCTGTAGCAATACTATTCCACTTATCTTTCTAATATGTGGAGAATATGGAGGGGACCCATAAACTAGTATAGTGTCTCTAGTCAAGTCCTATGATTATTTCAGTAGCAAAGACTAATTCAACCAAAGTTAATTCTTAGCTTCAATAGAAATAGTTTATATTTTACTCTTCAAGGCAAGTTGTTCAACACTGAAGTCAATTGACTCCAAAAAAGATGATTCATGATAGTAATTAAGACTATGTTCAAACAAGTTATTTGGCTCCTTCATCACCTGTGAAGCAGGTATTTTAGACAGCAACATTTACACAATTTGGAACTGTATTTTTGCAAAATGATGGTTTGTACTAAACCGAGAGTACTTTAGCAAAATTGTAACTAACTTCAATTTTTTAGTTTTATCTTCAACTTTTGCTAATACTTGCACATTTGACAAACATACATAAATCACTAGTTCATTTGAAACAGGATATTCGGTTTTATAAACACTGAGGAGAGGGCCCTGCATAGATTCATAATCAGGAAAGAAGATATGGTTCCAAACACAGATTTATAGCATTTGGATTATTATTAAATCACTCACACAAATTAACTGGTCCCTGCTCTGATACACATCTGTATGCATGAAGTTGGTGGAGCAGTCGCGAAGTAGTGGTGGGAAGCGACTTGGCCGGCTAACTGTACTCACGGCTCTTCATGTTTGAGTGCTCTGTAAAATTTCTTCTTGGCGACGGATTTTTGACGTGTTAGAGCCATTCCTTATTGCCGAGAGTACCAAGCAACAGCCAAATCCACATCCGAGGCAAAATTCCTTGCAAAGCGGCTTCCAATTGCCTCCCTTGGCACCGTCGATGTGTACCGTGCAACGGCTGGCCACTGACTGCGTACCGTTCCCACCAAGGAGCCGCCCAGTTCGACCGCCAAGACCACCTTTTACATCGCGCTCAGCCACTTCCGTTGTGGAGGGACTTCACTATATCTTTTACATTTTACAATAAAAGTTCCCTAAGCATGAACCAGCTTCCAATATACATCGTTTTTCTTATAAATATACACATATTATAAAGTTTCATTATTTTAAACAATCATTTATCTTTTTCCATATAAACATCACAAACTTTAAATTTCCTGTCACAAATCAATGACCTTAACTAACAAATAACACACACTCCATAATCGTAGATACACAGTTACCTAATATAAACTTGCTGCTAATCGATATAAGTGTTACATAGTGACTAAGTATCTTCGTTTCAGCAACATTTTACAACAGTGAATGTGTTAATTAAGCGAAAGGTAAATCTTTTGTTTCAAATTATGCTGGACGCAGTTCTACGTAGTCGGAAAGTTCACTTACACGCAAGTTTGGCGAGATGATGCCAGTGTTCTTCATATCTGCCCTCATATCGTTGCCCGCTAAATTCTGCGGAAGAAAGTTTGCAACTGGGGCAGGGTCAGTAATGTACAATGGCTAAGGAAAATAATAATTCAGAGGTTTCTCAGCAGATATGGCAGCTCACATAAATGAAGTTCTGAACCATCGCTACAGCGTGTTAACATCAGTGTAAGTGCCCCAACAGCGATGTTTTGAAGCTGCAGGCATCGTTTCACGTGGTAGTGGGAGCCCCTTTGTTTGGTGCAGCAAGTCGCAACTACCGTTAATTTCGAGACTAACTCCCGTCTAATCGCTGCAGTCTAGGAGATACGAGCTGAATTAGCCTGTAATTCTGGACAGAGCGTCCAGAATAGAGACGGACACGTCGCCGACGATGGCAGCGTCAAGAGGAAACGCGTGTCGGTGATCCTGCTTCGCCGGACTGCGCCGATGAATCCCCGCTGGCTGCCACGGCCGTATACACAGCGGCCGACTTCCGCCTCTGACTGCCTTCTGGCTGCTTCTGTCACAAAGCATCGACTCTCGCGTCTCTTCCACCGCCATGTAAAAACGTCCCGACGGCGTCTTTCCATCTGCTTTTTCACGTTAATAGTCTGGTGTGCTAAACTCAAGGAGGAAAGTAACTTTGACATGAGGTGCCACTGCCACAGCTCGATGAAACTTACACCACACATAGAAATAACTGTTACAGTGTAGTACAGAAACTAACTGAAAGAAGTACGCAATGAGACGAACGGAAATAACACTTTCATTCATTGACAATAATTACACTTCCGTCACCGCGATTCATAATGGTCCACTTGACATTACAAACGGCATACGCGGTTTTTCATAGCGCGTGTGATCGTCATGGACGGCATACGTGCTCTGCTGGCCGCAAGGTTGGTAAAAGAGTTCTCCCTGTACGGTTTTTCATTCCTCCACCAGCACGCTTGTGGACATACTGCAATGCACCTTCCCAAAGCTTATCACACCTTCATGATGAAATTTAGGCAGGGCGAATGTGCTCGCTAGTCCAATCGCCGAACATCCTCTTACTCCGAGAACTCCTCGACCAGCGCTGTTCTATGCGATCGAGCGTTGTCATTTTTAAAAATTGGCCGTTTGGAAGCAGGATACGTGCAGTGTGGGTTCCATACAAACTTAATTGTGTCTATAGATAGTTCATTTTCTGAATCGAGAATCTGTACCATTTTTGCCTGGTATCGACAGTAATACTGGCAAGATATTACTCCCAGTGATTCCGAAATTTTTGAAATGGTTCAAATGGCTCTGAGCACTATGGGACTCAACATCTTAGGTCATAAGTCCCCTAGAACTTAGAACTACTTAAACCTAACTAACCTTAGGACATCACACACACCCATGCCCGAGGCAGGATTCGAACCTGCGACCGTAGCAGTCCCGCGGTTCCCGAAATTTTTGAGACTGTTTTGAATTCAACAATATAAATGTGACATAAAATCACACAGAAGCCAGGCGAGCATTTATTATAATAATTAGTTTTGCATTCAGGCTAACTGGGTCGCAAAGGTACAAGTCAAACATCATACAAGGAATCACTTTATTGCTAATATGCTCAAATGGTTCAAATGGCTCTGAGCACTATGAGACTTAACATCTGAGGTCATCCGACCCCTAGACTTAGAACTACTTAAAGCTAAATGAGCTAAGGAGATAACACACATCCATGCCCGAGGCAGGATTCGAACCTGCGACCGTAGCAGCAGCGCGGTCCCGGACTGAAGCGCCTAGAACCGCTCGACCATAGTGGCCGGCTCAATATTTAAGTGAGTTTGAACGTGGTGTTATACACTCCTGGAAATTGAAATAAGAACACCGTGAATTCATTGTCCCAGGAAGGGGAAACTTTATTGACACATTCCTGGGGTCAGATACATCACATGATCACACTGACAGAACCACAGGCACATAGACACAGGCAACAGAGCATGCACAATGTCGGCACTAGTACAGTGTATATCCACCTTTCGCAGCAATGCAGGCTGCTATTCTCCCATGGAGACGATCGTAGAGATGCTGGATGTAGTCCTGTGGAACGGCTTGCCATGCCATTTCCACCTGGCGCCTCAGTTGGACCAGCGTTCGTGCTGGACGTGCAGACCGCGTGAGACGACGCTTCATCCAGTCCCAAACATGCTCAATGGGGGACAGATCCGGAGATCTTGCTGGCCAGGGTAGTTGACTTACACCTTCTAGAGCACGTTGGGTGGCACGGGACACATGCGGACGTGCATTGTCCTGTTGGAACAGCAAGTTCCCTTGCCGGTCTAGGAATGGTAGAACGATGGGTTCGATGACGGTTTGGATGTACCGTGCACTATTCAGTGTCCCCTCGACGATCACCAGTGGTGTACGGCCAGTGTAGGAGATCGCTCCCCACACCATGATGCCGGGTGTTGGCCCTGTGTGCCTCGGTCGTATGCTGTCCTGATTGTGGCGCCCACCTGCACGGCGCCAAACACGCATACGACCATCATTGGCACCAAGGCAGAAGCGACTCTCATCGCTGAAGACGACACGTCTCCATTCGTCCCTCCATTCACGCCTGTCGCGACACCACTGGAGGCGGGCTGCACGATGTTGGGGCGTGAGCGGAAGACGGCCTAACGGTGTGCGGGACCGTAGCCCAGCTTCATGGAGACGGTTGCGAATGGTCCTCGCCGATACCCCAGGAGCAACAGTGTCCCTAATTTGCTGGGAAGTGGCGGTGCGGTCCCCTACGGCACTGCGTAGGATCCTACGGTCTTGGCGTGCATCCGTGCGTCGCTGCGGTCCGGTCCCAGGTCGACGGGCACGTGCACCTTCCGCCGACCACTGGCGACAACATCGATGTACTGTGGAGACCTCACGCCCCACGTGTTGAGCAATTCGGCGGTACGTCCACCCGGCCTCCCGCATGCCCACTATACGCCCTCGCTCAAAGTCCGTCAACTGCACATACGGTTCACGTCCACGCTGTCGCGGCATGCTACCAGTGTTAAAGACTGCGATGGAGCTCCGTATGCCACGGCAAACTGGCTGACACTGACGGCGGCGGTGCACAAATGCTGCGCAGCTAGCGCCATTCGACGGCCAACACCGCGGTTCCTGGTGTGTCCGCTGTGCCGTGCGTGTGATCATTGCTTGTACAGCCCTCTCGCAGTGTCCGGAGCAAGTATGGTGGGTCTGACACACCGGTGTCAATGTGTTATTTTTTCCATTTCCAGGAGTGTAGTTGGAACACGAGCGATGGGGCGCAGCATCTCCGAGGTAGCGTCCGACCATTTCGAGAGTCTACTGTGAATATCAGGAATCCGGTAAAACATCAAATCTCCGACGTCGCTGCAGCCGGGAAAAGATCCTTCAAGAACGGGACCAACGACGACTGAAGAGAGTCGTTGAACGTGACAGAAGTGACACACTTCCGCAAATTGTTGCAGATTTCAATGTTGGGACATGAACAAGTGTCAGCGTGCGAACCATTCAACGAAACGTCATCGATATGGGCTTTCGGAGCCGAAGGCCCACTCGTGCACCCTTGATGACTGCACGACACAAAGTTTTGCACCGCGCCTGGGCCCGTCCACACCGACATTGGACTGTTGAGGACTGGAAGCAGGTTGCCTGGTCCGACAAGTTTCGTTTCAAATTCTATCGAGCGGATTGACGGTACGGGTATGGGATCAACTTCATGCATCTATGGACCCTGCATGTCAGCAGGGGACTGTTAAAGCCGGCCGAAGTGGCCGTGCGGTTAAAGGCGCTGCAGTCTGGAACCGCAAGACCGCTACGGTCGCAGGTTCGAATCCTGCCTCGGGCATGGATGTTTGTGTTGTCCTTAGGTTAGTTAGGTTTAACTAGTTCTAAGTTCTAGGGGACTAATGACCTCAGCAGTTGAGTCCCATAGTGCTCAGAGCCATTTTTTTTTGACTGTTAAAGCTGGTCGAGGCACTGTAATGGTGTGGGGCGTGTGCAGTTGGAGTGATTTGGGGCCCCTGATACGTCTAGCTACGACTCTGACAGGTGACACGTACGTAAGCAACCTGTCCGATCACAGGCATCCATTCATGGTCATTGTGCATTCCGACAGACTTGGGCAATTCGAGGAGGACAATGCGATTCCCCACACGTCCAGAATTTCTAGAGAGTGGCTCCAGGAACACTCTTCTCGGTTTAAACACTTCCGTTCGCCACCAAACTCCTCTGACATTAACATTATTGACGATACAAAATTGTTAAGGCTTTCGTGGCCACTTGTTGACAAACTGCCTATTGGCTTCTGTCTCGGGTTCTTCGGCCGACGTTCATCTAATGATTTTTCTGACGTTTCGCCAGCACGAGTGGCTGGCATTGTCAAAGCTTCACCCTCCATTGCCGGTGGTGAACTGGAGGCGAGCTCGCGGCCGCAGGCTATATGTACCTGGCGCGCCAACGTCCGAGGGCTTCTCCGCGGTCATTTCCGGTGCGGTTCTCCTCTTGCTACCTGCGACGGTCGTTCGCTGCAGTACGGGAAGCCAGGATCCGTTTACCTTAAGGCTTTCCTCTTTCTTGTTGAAACTGTTCGCGTGTTTTTGGATTTCCACAGCTTCTCTGAACAAGCGCGTGTGATAGTGCTTCTCTACAGCCAGAACTTCCGTGTCGGCGAATTTTATTACGTGGTCGGTCTCATTCAGTGCGTGCTCTGCCACGGCCGATTTCTCCACCTGCCCCAACCTGCAATGTCACTTATGCTCTTTGATCCTGGTGTTAATGGATCGTCCAGTCATTCCGACATAAACTTTTCCGCCTGTGCAAGGTATACGGTATATTCCCGACATTGCAAGTGGGTCTCTTTTCTCCTTCGCCGATCTAAGACACTCTTTGATCTTCCTTGTCGGTTTGAAAATCGTCTTTACGCCGTGTTTGCGAAATATACGGCCGATTCTGTCCGTCACTCTCGCAATGTATGGTAGAAAGGCCGTACCCGACATTTCTTTTTCTGGTTCCTTACTTCGCCGAGTGTTTAGCTCTGTTACACTTCTAATATAATTTGTGGAGTACCCATTGCTCCTCAGAACAGTTTCCAGATGTTGCATTTCTCGTTTGAGGTGTTGAGGCTCACATATTCGTCCTGCTCTCGTTACGAGCGTACTAATCATGCCTCTTTTCTGGCTCGGGTGGTGGTTTGACAGTTTGTGCAGGTATCGGTCCGTGTGTGTCGGTTTTCGATACACGCTGTGTCCCAGGTTTTCGCCGTCCCTTGTGACGTGGAATGGCGATTTCTACGAACAGCTGGAAGGCGTCGCCATGGGTAGTCCTCTCAGTGCAGTGGTGGCCAACTTCTTCATGGAACAATTCGAAGCACAGGCACTGGACTCGGCGACTTGCAAACCTAAGGTGTGGTACAGGTACGTCGATGATACTTCCGTGGTGTGGAGCCATGGTGAAGAACAGCTCGGTGAATTCCTGAGACACTTGAACAGCCTCCATGCCAACATAACATTTACCATGGAGGTAGAAAAGGAGAGGAAACTGCCATTTCTAGATGTGCTGGTCACAAGGGACGGCGAAAACCTGGGACTATCACACGCGCTTGTTCAGAGAAGCTGTAGAAATCCAAAAACACGCGAACAGTTTCAACAAGAAAGAGGAAAGCCTTAAGGTAAACGGATCCTGGCTTCCCGTACTGCAGCGAACGACCGTCGCAGGTAGCAAGAGGAGAACCGCACCGGAAATGACCGCGGAGAAGCCCTCGGACGTTGGCGCGCCAGGTACATATAGCCTGCGGCCGCGAGCTCGCCTCCAGTTCACCACCGGCAATGGAGGGTGAAGCTTTGACAATGCCAGCCACTCGTGCTGGCGAAACGTCAGAAAAATCATTAGATGAACGTCGGCCGAAGAACCCGAGACAGAAGCCAATAGGCAGTTTGTCATTATTGACGATGTCTGGGATGCCTTGCAACGTGCTGTTCAGAAGATACCTCCATCCCCTCGTACTCTTAAGGATTTGTGGACAGCCCTGCAGGATTCATGGTGACAGTTCCCTCCAGCACTATCTCAGACGTCAGTCGAGTCCATGCCACGTCATGTCGCGGCACTTTTCGCGGGGCTCCTACACGATATGAGGCAGATGTACGTTTCTTTGGCTATTCACTGTACAACTCCATATCACTGTATAACTCCTGTATTCCGTAATATCTATCTTGAACATCGAAATGTAAAACCAATTTTATGAATCCTCAAATTTAACAACATTTAATTTTATTAATATGTTGTAACAAAATTGTAATTTGAATTTTGTTTGTATGTAAAATATAACTATCTGCACTTTTCCAGTTAAATCAAATCTAAATGCCGTAAATTCAATTAAATTCCTAAGAATTACAATTACGAACAAATGAAATTGGAAAGAACTCGCAGGAAATGTTGTGGGGAAGGCGAACCAAAGACTGCCTTTTATTGGTAAACACTTAGAAGATGCGACAGAGCTACTTAAGGGGCTCCGGAACGCCCTATACTTGCAATGTTAAAATAACGCTTATAAATTAGTTGAACTTTTTACAGATTATTTATTGGAATATGGGCTACAACTTAACACAGGGATTTTACAAAATTTTAGTTCAGTTATTAAAGATGATTTTTTTTCAATTGTAATGAAAATTCACAACATTTTTTGCAATTTTTTATTTATATATTCAAAAATATACAGTTTTTTGCAAAAAGGCTGTGTTAAATTACGCAGAAGGTACTGTGTAACATTTACTGAAAGTTTGAAACAAATATGTTTGGAAGATCCTTAGAAAACATGTAATTAGTATGACAAAATAAAAGTTTTGGGAATCGAGCGACAAAGATTGGATTAACTTTTTAGTGCATTCCAGGTCCATAGGATGGATTATCTTCATCCTCTGCAAACTCCTCCTCCAGCTTCCTCTTGTTCCTCCTCCTGTTTACTCTTGCTTGTATTTCTAGACTCTTTACAGCCCTGTCTGCAGCCCGAAGGCGTTCCTTGTCTAAAGCAAGCATCGCTCGTACCATGTTAGAACCTATCTTCATTCCCATATTTCTAAATACCTTGCACCTTACAATGTTGCCATCATTGAAAGTCGCAACAGCATCATACACACCAAAGTAAAGTGTTTCTATTCCAACAAATACAGTCTTGGGGATTCTCGACCATATAACACTATTTACACTTTCATTGGGGTTTTGAGTTTTTCCGTGAATACACTTTTTCAACAGTTCAGGTGCTGCTAAGTCTCTGAAAATAGGTTTTATCACCTCCATTATTGCATGAGGCAGACTATGCTTATGAGTGTACACTTCACCAGTTAGCAATCCTTTGTTATATTTACACCAACTGTCTTCGTCTTTGGGACACAAGCTATGTTGGGGATTTTCATCGTCTTTATTGTTTACAGTAATAACACATACCTTTGGCTTTCCAACATTTCTCCTTTTCTTAAAAGCCTTCAGAGGATTTCTAATAACTTTACTTTTACTCATTATTATACTTCAACAAAACAGAGACTCAAGAAACAGAATTAATTACGAATATTTTCGAGATAACGACAGAGTAAATAAACATGAAACAATCGACAATCACACCAGCGATATATATTGAACCATCACAGGTTAGCCACAACACATACTTTATCTCACATCACTAAAATGTACCTGATGAACACGGACGTTAATAATAACACCATTTGACAGCAGTTTAACAGCGCCACAGTGGTCACGCCCATGTGGAACACATTTCAAAAAAAAATTTAAAACTAGTTGTAGTCTTCGGAATTGAATAAATTATATATCTATTAAAAGGTAATAGTCTGCAGATTCAGAAAACGCAAAAAAGTAAAAATTGAACTTTTCATGATTTTGAGCATTTCCGGAGCCCCTTAAGAGATTTCCTACACTACGCTTCTAAGTTCTGTTTCAGAGTACTGCTGCGCGGTCCTCATTCCTTACCAGACAGCATTGTCCGCCCAGATAGCTGAATGGTCAGCGTGACGGACTACCGTCCTAAGGGCGCCCGTGTTCGATTCCCGACTGGGAAGGGGATTTTCTCCGCTCAGGGACTGGGTGTTGTGTTGTCTTCATCATCATTTCATCCCCATCCGGCGCGCAGGTCGCCCAGTGTGGCGTCGGATGTAGTAAGACCTGCACCGAGGCGGCCGGACCTGCCCCGTAAGGGGCCTTGCGGCCAGTGACGCCAAACGCTCATTTACATTTACCAGACAGCATTAACGCAGTACATCGAGAAAGTTCAAAGGAGAGCAGTACATCTTCTACTATCGAGAAATAGGTAGAGAGTGTCACGGACATGGTACAGGATTTGGGGTGGACATCATTAAAACAAAGGCGTTTCTCGTTGCGGCGGGATGTTCTCGCGAAATTTCAATCACCAACTTTCTCCTCAGAATGCGAAAATATTTTGTTGACGTCGACCTACAAATGGAGATACGACCATCATAATTAAATAAGGGATATAAGAGCTCGCACGGAGAGATACCAGGTGCGGCTGGAAAAAAACCGGACTGATGCTGGAAAAAACATTTATTTACAATTATTTACAATTTCATGTTATCTCCTTCAATGTACTCTCCTCCTCGGTCTCTACACCGCTCCATACGAATTTTCCACTGTTCGTAGCAATGCTGCAGATCATTTTCGGTAAGTCCATACATTACTTCCGTCGCTTTTTCTTTTACTGCTTCAACACTCTCAAATCTAGTTCCTTTCAAAGCTGACTTGACTTTAGGGAAAAGAAAAAAGTCACAGGGGGCCAAATCAGGTGAGTAGGGTGGATGATGTAAGATGGGAATGTTGTGTTTTGCCAAAAACGTCTTCACTGACAACGCACTGTGAGCTGGGGCATTGTCTTGGTGAAGGATCCGTGACTTTTTTCTCCACAAATCGTTCCGTTTTCTCCGTACTCGCTCACGTAGGGTAGCCAGGACGCTAATGTAGTAATGCTGATTCACTGTTTGTCCCTCTGGTACCCAATCAATGTGCACAATCCCTTTGATGCTAAAAAAAACAATCATCATTGCCTTGAATTTCGATTTTGACATTCGTGCTTTTTTTTGTCGTGGAGAACCAGGAGTTTTCCAATGCATCGATTGGCGTTTAGTTTCGGGATCGTAAGTAAAAAACCACGATTCATCGCAAGTAATAACATTTTGTACGAAGGTGGGATCACTTTCAATGTTTTCCAGGATGTCAGAACAAATCATTCTTCGGCGTTCCTTCTGTTCAATTGTGAGACACACTTTCCTTGTCAACTCCTGTTAACTCAGACACTGCTCTGATTGTTAAACGGCGATCTTGTCGAACAAGTTTACCTATTTTTTCAATGTTTGCATCAGTTTTTGCTGACAATGGTCTGCCAGTGCGAGTGTCATCACTGGTGTCTTCGCGGCCATCTTTAAATCGTTTAAACCACTCAAACACTTGTGTTCGCGATAAACAATCATCGCCGTACACTTGTTGTAACATTACAAACGTTTCACTTGCAGATTTTCCTAGTTTGAAACAAAATTTGATGTTAACACGCTGTTCTTTCTGTACACTCAACATTTTCCGACGCACCGACAAAACGTCAACTACTTAAAACAGACGCCACGGGCAGACTGAGTGCAGGAGGCAGATGAAACTCGAGCAGTAGGCGGAGCGAGAGTCACGTGACAGGCCACGCGACTTTCAGCCTTATTGCATTCGTTTTATTGTTTCACCAGTACTAGTCCGGTTTTTTTCTAGCCACACCTCGTATACGTCTTTGTTTTTTCTGCGCGCTGTTCGAGGATGGGATAACAGAGAATTATTGTGAAGGTTGTTCGATGAACCCTCTGCCAGGCACTTAGGTGTGATTTGCAGAGTATACACGTAGATACAGAAGTTGAACAGTGCGAGGAATGTCGTGATAACTGGACCACTGAAGGCGATATTTAGAAGATACAACATAGCACGACTGCGAGAGGAGTTTCAAGTTCTGCTATGACAGTTTCCCATTCTACATGCATCAATAAACAAGCTGAGATTCAAAGTAGTGATTAAAGGTCTCCTTCCGCTCCCCCCACCCCCGAAACCAGAACAAGATGAAATCGGAGTCCACCAGTAAAAGACGAGAGATGAAACGAAAGGAGAGCTCATCCAAAAGGCCATCTTCATGCCGACACTGCCCAAACTCCCAGCACCAGACGCTATTTACGACTTGACAACTGGCACCTGAGTGCCAAGGGATGTGCCAACGCAATGCAAGAATCGCCATTGTCGGATACTCGCAAGTCACTACTTTGGTTACCGTCCAGATGCATGGTTAAGTGTGGAGACAACCACCAAACACGGGAATTTAAACTGAGAAAAGACCAAGCGGCAAGATGTGCCAACCGTAAGAAGACGAGACATCAGGCGTCCTTCAGAGGTTGCGAAGATTATCAGAAGGCAGTAGAAACGTGCAGACTGATAGCGAATACCGCCCCTACAGAGCCAGGGCAAAAAGCTATTATCAAGATAACTAAACGGATTCCACAAAGGGACAAAGAAACCAGGAAAGAGATACTACATCCGCAGGACGCTAACAGAGACGAAATCCACCTGAGATTGCAATCAACGTCAAGGAGAGCAAGACTCCGCTCGTCCTGCAAAACAAGGAGGAAAAGAGGTAAGGGCATCACATCAGACGAAGCCGAGACAAGAGATACGATCAGTAAGATCGCTGATCTCGTCCGCTGCTTGCTTAATGGCAGTCTTTTTAACGGACAAACAGAAGTAGGAAAGAAATTTAAAGGAGCACCAGACACAAATTTCCATATCGTCATCTTGATACAGGAGACAGTGAACCTATTTCAGTAAAGCATAATGGCCAGAAACAGAATCAGAGACCTAAAAGTTTGCTTCTGAAACAGCAACGGCGTCACAAATAAGAAAGGAAGAGAAGCTGCAAGACGTCCTAACATCCAATAACATACACATCGTACTTTCAACCGAAATCCACCTGAGACATACCGATCAATTCAAGTTGAGGAAAATGGAACGATACCGAAAAGACAGTAGAATCAGAAGAGGAGGAGGAAGGACCACTATGTTTCTCTAACGACACGTCACACCGCAAGAGGAGAAGATACCACGATTACGAAAACTGAAAGCTACAGCAGTCACGGTTTGAAGCACCATACGGCATAGCACATTTTGACCAAATGCACAGTTCCTTGCACAGTACTTTAGAAACGTGTTTTACACATATGACAAAGTAATTTAGGAGATTACGTAAACGCCAAGAACCAACTTTGCAACTGAAGACGTAGAAATGCAGGAGGCGGACAACTTTTAGACATCTATGTGATTACTCTGTTATTCACAATAAAGTGCCTGGCAGAGGGTTCAATGAACCACCTTCAAGCTGTCTCTCTACCGTTCCACTCTCGAACGGCACGCGGGAAAAACGAGCACTTATTTTTTTCTGTGACAGCCCTGATTTCTCTTATTTTATCGTGATGATCATTTCTCCCTATGTAGATGGGTGCCAACAGAATGTTTTCGCAATCGGAGGAGAAAACTGGTGATTGAAATTTCATGAGATGGTACGGTCGCAACGAATAACGCCTTTGTTTTAATGATTGCCACTCCAAATCTGGTATCATGTCTGTGGCACTATCTCCTCTGCTTCGCGATAATACAAAACGAGCCGCCCTTCTTTGTACTTTTTCGATGTCACCTGTCAGTCCTACCTGATGCGGATCCCACACCGCACAGCAGTACTCCAGAATAGGGCGGACAAGCGTGGTGTAAGCAGTCTCTTTGGTAGACCTGTTGCACCTTCTAAGTGCTCTGCCAGTGAATCGCAATCTTTGGTTTGCTCTATCCACAATATTATCTATGCGATCGTTCCAATTTAGGTTATTTGTAATTGTAATCTCTAAGTATTTAGTTGAATTTACAACCTTCAGATTTGTCTGACTTATCACGTAATCGAAATTTATCTGATTTCTTTTAGTACTGAAAGGTGGCTACACTGAGCCACAGCGCCAGAGATCGCTAGAGAGCATTGTTCCGCCGCCTCCACTGGCACAGTGAGTGTTGAGATGTCGTAGTAGTCAGTGCTTGGGGAGAGCTCGTAGTAGTCAGTTCGTGTTCAGATGTGCTAGTAGGGAGTGCTTGCTGAGATGTGGTACTGAAAAGTTCTTGTTGAGATGTGGTAATAGCGAGTCGGTGTGGAGATATACTGTATAGAGTGATTTTGGTCAATATATGAAGGTAACGAAACTTGATTTAATTTTCATTATTTCCATGTTTTAAATAATGCGTCATTACAGGTTCAGTCAACAAAGCATCTGGCTTGTGTTCTTGTATTAGAGTGTAATTCTGGTTTTCTTGAGTAATTATGGTATTTCTATTTCTTTAATTAATTCAGTATAAATGATATCTAAAATTTCTTGTGTTGTTGAAGAAGAACCGTGCCAGATGCGTACGTTGAGTCATACTCCCACACACAGAACAGTTACACTTGTGCTTTGGTTTCGTAGGTTTTATAGTTGCTGGGGACTTAATTAATTAATTGTGTTAATGAAAATTTCCATTTCATTCCTTGTTGTTGTTCTAAGCAGTCAGATTGCGTAATAATAACAGTCAGGGCCAACCGTTTACGAGACTTCGTAAACGGACAGACAGCTACTAAAGCAAAAATTTAAAATTATTTTCATTACATTTAATTAAGCCCCCATGCAAGTGGCGACCACTGCTTCGGATCGTCCCTTGGAATTCTTCTGATTGTAAAAATGGTAGGCAGTAGTATTGTTGTAGTAATTTGTAGTTTAGTAATTGTAGTCTATATTGCATGTGTAGATTTGGTAATTGGCATTCTTCTAATGGTATTTTTCAAAATTTTTGTTGTTGTCTTGTCTATGGGTTTGACAATTTAGTGCAATTATTTCAATTGTTTGATTAATCGTGTTTGAGGGAAACATTTCGTGTGAATGGTATTGTTGGAGATAAAGTGTCATTGTGTGTAATTTCATATAGTGACGAGTTTTGTATGTTTTGTAAATGATTACGCGGTCGATGAAAAAGGCAAAAATGATGGACAGTGAGAATGACGAAATTGTTGACATGGCGAACTCGCCAACACAGGACAACAGTATGATGAATAATGGAGTTGAAAACAATGTAATAAGTCGGGAAAATAGTCCGGAACCATTTCAAAATTTTTCTCAATCAGAAAATTCTCAGAATACGAGATTAACGATAGAAAATTCGGGAACAGTATTGAACACAGATAGCTTTACAGCTATGACGAACGAAACTGGTTTTGCGGGAAATGTTAGGGGCGAAAGGAATTTCGAACAAGTTAATACGGAGCAGTTGATGGGTGTAATATTAAATTTGGGATCTGAATTAAAAACAGTGGTAACACGGTTAGACTCACTGGGGTCACAGTTGGGATCACAAATAGGAACAATTAAAACAGAGATGGAAACAATGGAAACACGGTTTGACTCACTGGGATCACAGTTAGGATCTGAATTAAAAACTGAGATAGGAACAATGGAAACACGATTAGACTCACGAATAGGGACATGTTTCAAAAATATGAAAGATGAATTAAAGAAAGAAATCAGAGAAGAAGTTCAACCGATTTTGAATGCTCACAATAATAGATTAATTGCAGTAGAGATTAGACAAAGGGAACAGGATCGAGAACAGGAAGAAAGAGATCGCGTGATAGTACAAAAATTTTCAGAGTTAAATTTACAACGTGCACACGATAAGGAAGAAATATTTGAGAGAATCGAGGAATCCGTACCAAATGACAGAATAAATAACTTAACGCAACAGTGTGAACAGTTAACTACTAAATGTGACAATACTGAAACCCGAGTTGCGACACTTACGGAAGATGTAAATAAACAGAAAGAGCAATTAGGTGACTTATCGGAAAGAGTTGAGGAGATTTCAGATAAATTGACAAATCTTAGTTTAAATGGGGATAGAGATTCAGATGATACAGCTCCATTACCATTTGCAGAAACCGAAGAGTACCATAACATAAATAAGCAGGTTGAAAATCAGGGAAAGTTTAATGAACGCGTTAAAAGGGAAGTAGAGGCATTACGAAAGCAAGTCAAACAAATCGAAGGTGAAATCGTAGGAAAAGACAGCAGAAGAAATTTAGTATCACAGATAGCAGAGGGCTTTGAAGAAGATAATTTGTTTCATTTACGGGACGCAACAAGAGAGCGCCAGGCGCGCGAACTTGACAATAATCGACATTCAAACTGGGACAGACGCGGTAGGTCTTTGTCGCCACGAGGCGAAAGCTTTGACTATAAACACTTCTTGACTGTTCGGAAATTTGAGATCTTTCGTAATTCTAAGAATGAGATACATCCATGTTCATGGTTAGATCAATTTACGTACGCACTTCCGCCAAATTTGCCACTAAGTCACAAACTGAAATTTATGTGCAGCTATTAAAGTCCTCAGGGGATTCACTACACTAAGTGAATATGTGCCATAGCGATCACAGGGCCCCGAGTGTGTAGTGGTGCTATTTCCCTTTTAGTTATCTGCACCGCTGCCTACTCTTTCACTATTCTTTGCATCTATAAAAACAATTCTTCTACTATCCATCTATCTAGACAGTAGGTAATGATAAACCGGATATGACGATTTTACCCAAAAGTGACTTTGGAAATTACCGTTTGGACTTACTATATTTTCTGCAGCATTTATTCGTAGTATAAACGAAATTTTACCTGTTTATCTTCGTGACAATATTACTTCACATGTTGACGATATTCGTACTGTTAAACGTTCTTGGAGTGAGCATAACATTTCGGAAATTACCATTTGGACTTACTGTATCTTCAGCAGCATTCATTCGTAGTTTAAATGAAATTTTACCTGTTTATCTTCGTGACAATATTACTTCATATGTTGACGATATTCTTATTGCTAAACGTTCTTGGAGTGAGCACAACAAAATTTTGGATTCATTATTACGTATTTTTGCACGAGTTGGCATGACAGTGAACTTGGAGAAATCTGAATTTGGTCGTTCTCAGGTGAAATTTCTCGGTCACATTATTTCTACAGAAGGTATTCTTCCCGATCCAGAGAAACTAGATGCTATTCGTAATTATGCTGTTCCTACCACAAAACGTGATGTTCGTAGTTTCCTTGGTGTTTGTAATTTTCTTAGACGCTTTGTTAGATTGGACAATTTGGCCACACCTCGTTTATGTGAACTATCTGGAAAGAAATCTAATTGGTGTTGGGATGAGGAAGCTCAATCAGAATTTGAACAACTTCGTGATGCTTTAGTTGCTGCTCCACTTCTTTCACATCCGGATCTATCTGAAGATTTTTGTTTGGCGACGGACTCATCATACAAAGGCCTAGGTGCACATTTATTTCAAGAGATAGAAGAAGACGGCGTTGTAGTACAGAAGACTATTGCATTTGGAAGTCGTGTTCTCTCTAAATCAGAGAAGAATTATTCGATTACGGAACTTGAAGCTTTGGCTGTTGTTTGGGCTTTCACAAAATTTCGCACATTTTTGTTTGGTAGACATACTAAGGTTTACACTGATCATCGAGCTCTGGAATTTCTTATGTCGACAAAATTAACTCATGGAAGATTGTCACGATGGGCGTTGTACCTACAGGAATTTGATTTTAGTATTGTTTACATACAGGGATCTTCAAATATTGTTGCTGATGCTTTATCACGTGCACCTATGGGTTTGAAACAAAGTGCTGAAGAGGACTGCAAAGAAAACCATTATTGTTTGATGTACATTCAAGGTGTTGCGTTTGAGAACTTTATTTCGTCTTCGCTCCAGGACATCGCTAAGGAGCAAAGTAAGGATCCAATCTGGAAGGACATTAAGGAGAAGTGGAGGAGAAAGGAAAGCGTAGCGATCAGACAGTATTATTTAGTTCGCAATGACATTCTTTTCAAACGAAAATCGGTCGACAACTCTGTTTGGTTAGTTTGTATTCCTGATGAGTGGGTCAATAAATTGATTTGGTACACACATTTCAGTTATGCGCACTTTGGTCCCAGAAAATGCTTTCATAAATTACGAGAAAATTGCTACTTCAGTAATATGGAAAAACGTATTCGATCTGTTCTTGCCAAATGCAAATTATGTCAACAGGCTAAGCCGCCAACTGTTTCTCACAGAGCACCGTTGTTTCCTATCATTCCAGCGAAATTAAAGGACATGGCTGCAGTCGATTTGTTCGGTCCAGTGGTTCGTTCTACTAATGGTTTTGCGTACATTTTCGTAGCAGTGGAACTGACATCAAAATATGTGTGTTTTACACCGTTACGCAAAGCAACAGCTCGTTCAGTATCTAACGCTTTCATCAAACATTTTCTTAAAGAAGTTGGTCATGTTGACAAGGTTATATCAGATAATGGATCACAGTTTCGCTCTAAAATTTGGCTTCGTACTCTACGGCGTCGTAAAATTAAACCAATCTTCATTTCACTTTTTCACCCTCAATCTAATGCTTCAGAGAGATGGATGAAGGAAATCAATAAATTGTGCCGTCTTTATTGTCATCAGAATCACAGAACTTGGGATCAGTATCTTCATATTTTTCAAAACATTCTGAATGAACTCCCTAATGATTCAACTTCTTTACCGCCTACACTGATATTAAAAAATAAAGCACCGACAAATCGCATTTCTGAAATCGTTCCTTTTCCGCCTTCACGAAAACTGCGGCATTCTGAAGTTGTGAACCTGGCTCTGCAAAATATTGCATCTGCAGCTGCTAGAAGAGAGAAATCAGCTAAGCGTCCTGGTCGTTTAAAAACTTTGTCAGTTGGTCAAAAGGTATTAATTAAGTCCCATCGTTTATCTCACAAAGGAAAAGGCTTGTGTCGCAAATTTTTTCTGCTTTATAACGGTCCATATAGAGTTCGCAAAATTATTCATGATAACACTGTTGAAGTAGAAACTCTTAAATCTCGACGCTCTAAGGGAATACATCACATATCGAACGTAAAAATTTTTGTGGAATGACATACTTTAGAGAAACTAACAGCTACATGTAAACATGCAGAGAATACAAGGATACCGCGCCGTGTTCCGGCGGCGGCAGATACTCAAAGCAACAATGAAGTCTGCGCGCCGCACAAGGCAGTCGTTGACCGCAAACAATCACTACCTACGTCACGCGCCTACAGCTGATCGAGCGCTCAGTGTGAATGCACTGACAGCCGTAAACAAATACACAGTCTAATTTCTCCGAATAAATTCTGTATAAAGCTATGATGACTTCATAAATTATGTTATTAACGTTCAGTATTTTTCAGGATACGGTTGAGTAAAATATTTAAGACCTTCAGGTAAATTCTGTGCATGTCCGACGTTAAGACGACTTACTATGGAGAAAATTTTCAGGAAGAATGTCATTTCGAAGAAGAAAGTAATAAATAAAAAAAAAAAGGTAACGGTTAATTGAGCTTATTTTTCAGGTAACAGAATTCCACTTAGGTACGTACTTTAAACGTAATTTGCTGCTTGCGATTACGTGATTCATACTTTGTGCTAATTTCATGTTCTATGAATTTACTAGTGAAGCGACGTGCTTACGCATGTTAACTGATTTTGACAATGATTGACTAATGAACAGGGTTGTTATTTGTATATATTATGCATCGCTTGGCTGCTATGCTTTTTCACTGATGTCATATTTTTTTATTATGTGCCTGCTGTGCTTATTAATTTAAATTATAATTGTCACCTGATTAATTGTGCTGATGTGGTTAGATATGTAAGTTATACTTTGTGATTTATCTGCTTGCGCCTTCATGTTTACTTATTAAGATTACATATAAACATTTATTTGCTTATATCGATGTGATGCTAATGACCTGTTTATTGTGTAAGGCATGTTTGCTGCTGTGCTTATGGATTGCATATTTACACATTTCTGTTTTGTTGTCATAACTACTCTTCAATTTAGTATATAGAAATGCTGATATACTGTGTACAAACATAGAGACTAGGTTACACTATGGTATTAATTGTAGATTGTTCGCTTGGCAGAGCCTTGTTATAGGGATTGTGCTGCATCCACTTGTTGACATTCTGTTCTCTACTGGTATATTTACTCGCTATTGCTTGTTTTGCCTACGCTCAGTGCCTTATATTTTTAAGATAAGAAAATGAACTGCAGTAATTCGACGAACGACATTAGTACAAGAAAGTCATAGAAGTCACATGAGCTGAGGTTTTATGGAAGCTGTATAAATTTATGCTAATAGGAAGGAAGCTAACGACATGACAGACCAAAACTAGGTTTAGACCATTGACAGTATTACACTGCATTTTGGTGAGCAATTGAAATAGGAAGTGACACTTGACACAAAAAATACTCCACATGTTTGCTTCTGCTATGATTCTTGAAGTGGTGTACACACTGTGAAATATTATGATCATTCACACTCCGTAATCGTACTTAATTACTGAGAGTTATTCGAACTAAGTCTGTTAGAGGTCATGTATGCATTTCTTTTATTTAATGATGGACAAGGAACCAAAATGTATCTTATAATTTATAATGAGTAGAAGATTTGGGTCAGATGGATTATACAGAGGTTGTGTGTGGACACTGTGTCTTCGGATTGCATGGGATGATGAACTGAAGTTTGCACTAGGATTTTATCTGTACTTGTTCGAGGAGACTGACTAGAGGAAAGAGTTGTTATGGAAGTGAAATGATATTGGTGCTGAGGTTTATATGTATCGACGTATTATTGAGGTATTGAGATTATGTGAAGTTGATGATTATTGGAGTTTCGTGGACAAGAGGTAAGGTAAATGAGGTATTAGTGAAGTATTGAGATTAGTGATGATTATTGGAGTTTTGGTGGATAAGAGGTAAAGTAAATGAGGAGCATATTGTTTTTGTTGGTTTATATGGAACAAGGAGGATGAAGATGGCAGACTAGAACACTAAAGTGGAAGGAAGATTGTCTATACACACACTTTGTTAAATCACTAAGCAGTATACACTTTTTTTTGAAGAGAGGAAGTATTTGCATATCTTGGCTTCCTGACAGTTGTTCAGCAACAGTACAATTTGATCTGGCTTGGCAAACATTGGTCTAGACATGATGACTATGACGTTGACTAACTATTATTGACTGTTATACATTGCTGCCACTACTACTTGATACACATAATGAACATAAAATTTCGACAGAATTGCATTTACACAGTTAACACTATTCAATTACACAGTAGCACTAATGTGGATGAAAGATGAGTGAGTGTGTTTTGTGTGTTTTCCTTTTATAATCCCAGAGAAGTGATCCCAACCTATCTCCTAAATATTATTTTATTTGTTGGTAGTGGCTTGCACTGACACCCATAAATATTATAGGTTAACTGTTATTGTGTACTGTAATAGTTAATGTGACAATTACCTGATATCATTTGTGTGTTTATTATGATTTGTATGTTTAGTGTAAGAGCATTGATAATAATTTGTTAAAGAAATTGTATGTGCATTCAAACTATTGTTCATGACTGAACTGTCTCAGTAGTTATGGTGAATAGTATGGACTGTTACTTGCACTTTTTCTACATGATTGGTGCCACAAGGACATGTTTAATTTCTGCTGATGAACTGTGTGATCAGTGATTGTAAAAAATTATGGACTGTTACTTGTACCTTTTCTACATGATTTGTGCCACTAGGACATGTTTAATTTCTGCTTATAAACTCTGATGAACAATGTGATCAGTGCTAGTGAATTTTATGGAACTGCTTCTGCTGAGAAATGTGACTTGTTGCTGTGTGCACCTGATCAACATTGCTGGTGCTACTAATGGACTGCTTCTACTGAAAAGATGTCACCTGTGCTGTGTGCATCTGCTCAACATTGCTGGTACCACTGATGGACTGCTTCTACTGAAAAGATGTCACCTGTTGATGTCTGCACCTGCTCAACATTGCTGGGTGCCACTGATGGATTGCTTCTACTGAAATGAAGTCACCTGTTGCTGTGTGCACCTGATCAACATTGCTGGTGCCACTAATGGACTGCTTCTACTGAAATGGTGTTACTTGTTGGTGTCTGCACCTGCTCAACATTGCTGGGTGCCACTGATGGATCGCTTCTACTGAAATGAAGTCACCTGTTACTGTGTGCACCTGATCAACATTGCTGGTGCCACTAATGGACTGCTTCTACTGAAATGGTGTTACTTGTTGGTGTCTGCACCTATTCAACATTACTGGGTGCCACTGATGGACTGTTTCTACTAAAAAAATGTCACTTGTTGGTTTTGCACCTGTTGACCATTGCTGGGTGCTACTGCTGGAACTGTCAACTGCTTATTCTTGAGCTATGGAAAGCGTTTATGTGAATATTTGTATAAACTGATTTTTTGTGTATTACTGTTTGTGAAAAGTTATGAGACTCTTACCTGCACATATTCGTCATTGCTGACGCTATTGATTGAACTGTTTAACCACATAATACTTGTGTAAACTATTATGTAAAGTCACATGCATGAAAGAATTTGTATTGCTTACTGTATTCTATATAATAGGTTATTGAAAGGTCAGTGCAAAGCCAAAATTTTATTTAGTTATATGATATTTACGTATTAATATTATCTTTTATTTTTGTCTGTATTTTTTTTGACGAATTTGGTGGTATTTTCACCACCAATGCTGGCAAAAATACCATCAAATTCTAGCCGTGGAGGAAGGGCATATGAAAGGTGGCTACACTGAGCCACAGCGCCAGAGATCGCTAGAGAGCATTGTTCCGCCGCCTCCACTGGCACAGTGAGTGTTGAGATGTCGTAGTAGTCAGTGCTTGGGGAGAGCTCGTAGTAGTCAGTTCGTGTTCAGATGTGCTAGTAGGGAGTGCTTGCTGAGATGTGGTACTGAAAAGTTCTTGTTGAGATGTGCACTGAGCCACAGCGCCAGAGATCGCTAGAGAGCATTGTTCCGCCGCCTCCACTGGCACAGTGAGTGTTGAGATGTCGTAGTAGTCAGTGCTTGGGGAGAGCTCGTAGTAGTCAGTTCGTGTTCAGATGTGCTAGTAGGGAGTGCTTGCTGAGATGTGATACTGAAAAGTTCTTGTTGAGATGTGCACTGAGCCACAGCGCCAGAGATCGCTAGAGAGCATTGTTCCGCCGCCTCCACTGGCACAGTGAGTGTTGAGATGTCGTAGTAGTCAGTGCTTGGGGAGAGCTCGTAGTAGTCAGTTCGTGTTCAGATGTGCTAGTAGGGAGTGCTTGCTGAGATGTGGTACTGAAAAGTTCTTGTTGAGATGTGCACTGAGCCACAGCGCCAGAGATCGCTAGAGAGCATTGTTCCGCCGCCTCCACTGGCACAGTGAGTGTTGAGATGTCGTAGTAGTCAGTGCTTGGGGAGAGCTCGTAGTAGTCAGTTCGTGTTCAGATGTGCTAGTAGGGAGTGCTTGCTGAGATGTGATACTGAAAAGTTCTTGTTGAGATGTGCACTGAGCCACAGCGCCAGAGATCGCTAGAGAGCATTGTTCCGCCGCCTCCACTGGCACAGTGAGTGTTGAGATGTCGTAGTAGTCAGTGCTTGGGGAGAGCTCGTAGTAGTCAGTTCGTGTTCAGATGTGCTAGTAGGGAGTGCTTGCTGAGATGTGATACTGAAAAGTTCTTGTTGAGATGTGCACTGAGCCACAGCGCCAGAGATCGCTAGAGAGCATTGTTCCGCCGCCTCCACTGGCACAGTGAGTGTTGAGATGTCGTAGTAGTCAGTGCTTGGGGAGAGCTCGTAGTAGTCAGTTCGTGTTCAGATGTGCTAGTAGGGAGTGCTTGCTGAGATGTGGTACTGAAAAGTTCTTGTTGAGATGTGCACTGAGCCACAGCGCCAGAGATCGCTAGAGAGCATTGTTCCGCCGCCTCCACTGGCACAGTGAGTGTTGAGATGTCGTAGTAGTCAGTGCTTGGGGAGAGCTCGTAGTAGTCAGTTCGTGTTCAGATGTGCTAGTAGGGAGTGCTTGCTGAGATGTGGTACTGAAAAGTTCTTGTTGAGATGTGGTAATAGCGAGTCGGTGTGGAGATATACTGTATAGAGTGATTTTGGTCAATATATGAAGGTAACGAAACTTGATTTAATTTTCATTATTTCCATGTTTTAAATAATGCGTCATTACAGGTTCAGTCAACAAAGCATCTGGCTTGTGTTCTTGTATTAGAGTGTAATTCTGGTTTTCTTGAGTAATTATGGTATTTCTATTTCTTTAATTAATTCAGTATAAATGATATCTAAAATTTCTTGTGTTGTTGAAGAAGAACCGTGCCAGATGCGTACGTTGAGTCATACTCCCACACACAGAACAGTTACACTTGTGCTTTGGTTTCGTAGGTTTTATAGTTGCTGGGGACTTAATTAATTAATTGTGTTAATGAAAATTTCCATTTCATTCCTTGTTGTTGTTCTAAGCAGTCAGATTGCGTAATAATAACAGTCAGGGCCAACCGTTTACGAGACTTCGTAAACGGACAGACAGCTACTAAAGCAAAAATTTAAAATTATTTTCATTTCATTTAATTAAGCCCCCATGCAGTACTCATGTGAATAACGTCACACTTTTCCTTATTCAGGGTCAATTACCACTTTTCGCACCATACAGATATTTTATCTAAATCGTTTTTACAAATCGTTTTGATCATCTGATGACTTTACAATACGGCAAATGACAGCATCATCTGCAAACAATCTAAGACGGCTACTCAGATTGTCTCCTATATCGTTAATATAGATCAGGAACAATAGAGTGCCTATAACACTTCCTTGGGGAACGCCGGATATTACTTCTGTTTTACTCGATGACTTTCCGTCTATTACTACGAACTGTGACCTTTCTGACAGGAAATCACGAATCCAGTTGCACAACTGAGGCGATACTCCGTAGTTAGAAGACGCTTGTGAGGAACGGTGTCGAAGGCCTTCTGGAAATCTAAAAATATCGAATTAATTTGACATCCCCTTTCGATAGCACTCATTACTGCATGAGTATAGAGAGATATTTGTGTTTCACAAGAACGATATTTTCTGAAACCGTGCTGACTGTGTCGATAAATCGTTTTCTTCGATGTACTTCATAATGTTCGAATACACCGTATTTTCCAAAACCTTACTGCAAATCGACGTTAATGATATAGGCCTGTAATTCAGCGGATTACTCCTACTTACCTTTTTGGGTATTAGTGTGACTTGAGCAATTTTCCAATCTTTATGTACGGACCTTTATGTGAGCGAGTGGTTGTATATAACTGCTAAATATGGAGCTATTTTATCAGCATACTCTGAGAACAACCTGACTGGAATACAATTTGGACGGAGGCCTTGCCTTTATTAAGTGATTTAAGCTGCTTTGTTACACCAAGGATATCTACTTCTACACTATTGGCCATTAAAATTGCTACACCACGAAGATGACGTGCTACAGACGCGAAATTTAACCGACGGGAAGAAGATGCTCTTATATGCAAAAGAATAGCTTTTCAGAGTATTCACACAAGGTTGGCGCCGGTGGCGACACCTACAACGTGCTGACATGGGGAAAGTTTCCAACCGATTTCTCATACACGAACAGCAGTTGACCGGCGTTGCCTGGTGAAACATTGTTGTGATGCCTCGTGTAAGGAGGAGAAATGCGTACCATCACGTTTACGACTTTGATAAATGTCGGATTGTAGCCTATCGCGAATGCCGTTTATCGTTTCGCGACGTTGATGCTCGCGTTGGTCGAGATCCAATGACTGTTAGCAGAATATGGAATTTGTGGGTTCAGGAGGGTAATACGGAACGCCGTGCTGGATCCCAACGGCCTCGTATCACTAGCAGTCGAGGTGACAGGCATCTTATCCGCATGGCTGTAACGGATCGTGCAGCCACATCTCGATCCCTGAGTCAACAGATGGGGACGTTTGCAAGACAACAACCATGTGCACGAACAGTTCGACGTCGTTCGCACCAGCACGTACTATCAGCTCCGAGACAATGGCTCCGGTTACCCTTGACGCTGCATCACAGACAGGAGCGCCTGCGATGGTGTACTCAACGACGAACCTGGGTGCACGAATGGTAAAACGTCATTTTTTCGGATGAATCCAGGTTCTGTTTACAGCATCACGATGGTCGCATCCGTGTTTGGCGACATCGCGGTGAACGCACATTGGAAGCGTGTATTCGTCATCGCTATACTGGCGTATCACCCGGCGTGATGGTATGGGGTGCTCTTGGTTACACGTTTAGGTCACCTCTTGTTCGCATTGACGGCACTTTGAACAATGGGCGTTACATTTCAGATATATTACGACCCGTGGCTCTACCTTTCATTCGATCCCTGCGAAACCCTACATTTCAGCAGGACAATGCACGACAGCATGATGCAGGTCCTGTACGGGCCTTTCTGGATACAGAAAATGTTCGACTGCTGCCCTGGCCAGCACATTCTCCAGATCTCTCACCAACTGAAAACGTCTGGTCAATGGTGGCCGAGCAACTGGCTCGTCACGATACGCCAGTCAGTACTCTTGATGAACTGTGGTATCGTGTTGAAGCTGGATGGGCAGCTGTACCTGTACACTCCATCCAAGCTCTGTTTGACTCAATGCCCAGGCGTATCAAGGCCGCTATTACGGCCAGAATTGGTTGTTCTGGGTACTGATTTCTCAGGATCTATGCACCCAATTTGCGTGAAAATGTAATCACATGTCAGTTCTAGTATAATATATTTGTCCAATGCATACCCGTTTATCATCTGCATTTCTTCTTGGTGTAACAATTTTAAAGCCCAGTAGTGAATGTTTCTCATCTTGGTAGTTGTTTTTGATTAGAGTTCATGAATATTTTCTTTGTCTTTGGTGAAGGAGTTTCGGAAACCCGTGTTTAATAACTCCGAGATTTAGTGGCACTGTCATCAGTGACTTCACCGTTGTTGTCGCGCAGTGAAGGTATTGATTGCGTCTTGCCACTGGTGTGCTTTATGTATAACCAGAATCTCTTTGGGTTTTCTGCCAGAATTCGAGACAGAATTTCGTTGTGGAAATTATCGCGCATTGAAGTACGCGCTATATTTCGAACTTCTGTAAAACTTTGCCAATGTTGGGGATTTTGCATTCTTTTAAATTTGGCATGCTTTTGTCGTTGCTTCTGCAAGAACAATCTGACCCGTTAGAAATGGAAGAAGAACTGGAACAATAGGCTATGGGGCTCAGTGGACCCAAGACACATACCA